>NW_024962260.1:5230141-5300468 GCF_019238085.1 Lagopus leucura | reverse complement strand
ATTGAGAATGTCAAGGCCAAGATCCAGGACAAGGAGGGCATTCCCCCCGATCAGCAGAGGCTGATCTTCGCTGGCAAGCAGCTGGAAGACGGACGCACTCTGTCTGACTACAACATCCAGAAGGAGTCCACCCTGCACCTGGTGCTGCGCCTGAGGGGTGGTAACTGAAGTAGAGATTCCTTGCTTCCAAGAAAAAGTTCCTCTGCGCATGTTCATTCCAATAAAATTCTTGCATCCACAAAGATTGCTGTCTCTTAAATCTTTCAAGCAGCTATTTTAGTTACTTAATTGCAATCTAATAAATTCTGGTTACTTAATTTCCAGATAATAAAGGTGTTATAAAACTGCCTTATGCAAGGCCTGCATGTGCCTGGCCAATGACGCAAGTGGTGCTGTGGTTGTGTAAGTGTTCCCGTAACTCCCTGCGGGCTACTGAGCTCAGTGCTGGTCACAGTGCTCTTCAGCTACTACCATGTAATGTAACAGAATTGCAAATCCTTTTGGAGTTGGAAGGTTCAGTAATACTGCTTTGCCCCGTGAAAGGCTGAATACTGCATCAATGTAGTAAAAACCGTTGTAAAGATACTAAGTTCCTTCAAAAGCCAGTGAGCTTCCCTGCTGGCTTTGGCGATCTGTTTGCTGGGTGATGGACAATTGTGAGATGTCAGTAGTGAGTCTGCAGCCTTTGTTGCAGGCGCTTGATTCTGACAGTGGGCTGTGCAGCTTTAGTCTATAAAGCAAACTTTGCAACTTCAGTAGTGGCTTATAGAACACCTCTGGGAATGCTTTCATCCCAGCTGTGTGCTGTGTAGGAACGGCGCTGTGTTGGTGAGCTGAAGTGCTACAGAGTAGTTCTGGGTGCTAACAACAATGGCAAGGGATGTCTGCTCACCTCCTTGCAGTTGGGTGTCTGAGGTCAAACGCTCACATAGGGAAAGTGGAGAACAGGCTGAAGAGTTCAGTAATGAACGCGCAGCTGTATCCCGGCAGTACTGCGCTGCCTGGCTGCGTAAGGGTGTGCTTGGAGTTGGAGTGAGGGTTTCAGCTGCGGGGCTCCAAGTGTCAGCTCCATCCAGAGCAGAAGGGTGGGATCCCCGGGAAGAAAACAAAGCACTTCCTAGGTGATGCTGCTTGTGGATTATACGTGAGTGAGAACGGTGCGAAGGGAGGTGTTGGCGCGTCGTGGTTTGCGGGGAACAAGCCGGGATAATGAAGAAGGGCTCGTTTGGAGGCAGCCTTTGAACACCCCTGCACAGCGCCGGCAGCCGTGAGCGGACCCGCGGTAACGCCGGAACGGCCCGGCCGCACGCAGCGGCAGCTTCCGCCCCGCTCGGCTCGGCCCACGGGGGCGGTGCCGCCCCGCCCCGCCCCGCCGTAGCGCCCCGCCGGGCCCGGGGCATAAAGCGGCGGCGGGCGGCCCGCTGCCCGAGCCATGGGCGCTACTCGGTGGAGGGCGGTGGTGAGCCTGGGGGCGGTCGGGGCCGTCTGCCTGCTGCTGGGCGGCTGCCTGCTGCTGGCGGGGCCCGCTATCATCAAGATGCAGGTCTTCAAGGTTAGCGGGCCGGGGGCTGCGGACGGCGGCGGTGCTGCGCGGGGCTGGGCGTGCTGCTGTGGGTGCTTTGCTCGTCCGAGCTCTCCGGGGGCGATGAGAGCCGCGCACCGAAACGGCTGCTTCGGTGCTGCTCTTCCAGTTTGCGGCATCCTTAAAATCTCAGCGCGAATAAATCTAGGCTCGGCTGTTCTGTGCTCTGTTGCAGGAGGGCTGGGGCTGCCTGGGACCGCGATCCTCCTTAGCGGGGGCTGTGCTCTGCTGACGCTGACGGGTGATTGCTGCTGGGAGAAGCGCTGGATGCTCTTTGCTAACTGCATGGGAAAGCTTGTGCTGGTGGATTGCTCTCTATTGTCCAGAACAGCATGGGTGATGCGCTGCAGTGCTCGGATGGAGTCCTTGCCTTGTGCGTGGTGTGGTGTCTGAGAGTGAAGCACAAGAGTTGCCTCTCTTTGGGGTTCCTGGCTGCTGGAGGGGGCCCTGCTGCTGGTTATGGCACGGGGGTGCGGGCTGAGCCCTTGTGAGTCTGCCCAGTGAGTGCTGCACAGAGCCCCGGGACCAGTGCTCGAAGACAGAAAGGGAGAAAATACAATGGAAAGGGCTCAAGGACTGAGATGAGAACAGGGAGGTTGCTCACCAATTACTGTTGCGAGCAAAAGAGTTCTAACTTGGGGCAGCTGCTGGGCTTTCCTCACAGAGTCCCCTCTGCAGCCCCCTACTAGCAAACCCTTACTGCATCAGCCCAATACGTGGCTTCATCCCCAGTTTCACCCAAACCTTTCCCACTGCCCACAACGGAGGGTCCCTCTCCCTTGGAGTTCCTTCAAGCTCACATCTACCCACATCAACAGCTAGAAACACTCCCCTGGCACAGGAGATAATTAGTGAGTGGCTGTAGCTGTGTGTGTCCCTGCATCTTTGTCAGGAACAAGCTTCTGCTGGAATGGATGCTCTGGTAGTGCCACTGGCTGTGCAGAGCCAGGCAGACTTTTGCCGTAAGCCAGAGTTGGTCTTTGTCCAGTCTGTTGGCTGTGCAGAGCTGGTGCTGGCACCTGTAAACATATGGCATGATCAGTGCAACCAGACTTCCCCTCTTTTGGGGAACTACCCGATTCAGCTACTTTCTAGTGAATCTCAGTGAGGAGAAGCCTGACCCTTCTTTTTCCTCAGGGCTCACTTCATCTCAAGTATGCAGTCTCCTCATCTTCCATGTGATTTGAAGGATCCCAAATTCTTACATAGCTTAAAGTCGAATGGAAAACAAACAATGGACTGATATGCAGGGTGGTGAGAAGCGTGCAGGGCCTTGCTGAGATTCCTGGGGCAGTGTTTGGAGTGGTGGGTGTGAGGAGTTGCTGGTGGCAAGGCTTGGGCAGGGCTGGAGGCTGGTTGGCCTTTGGCAGGCACTTATCACATAACTCCACGTAGGAACTGTTGTCCTCAGTGCTTACGCTGCTGTCTTTGTCTGGAGGAGCCACATGGTAACCCGTTGCTTTCAGTTCTTCAGGAACTTAGCATGGTCAGGATATCTCAGACCACCCAGTGACCCTTTGTAACCCATCTGCGTGAAAAATAATTCTATTTTTATTTCAGACATGAGCCACATCTATGTTGATCTTCATGTAGCTTGACTCCAAGGCTGCTCTGATCAGCGTATCTTATTTAGTGGTAGTTGTTACAGTTGGACTTAATGAGCTTAGTGCTCTTTTCCAACCTCAGCAACCCTGTGGTTCTGTGCAGGGCCTGGAGCTGCTGGGCTCCCATGAGAGGAGGCTGAGAAGGGCAGCAGGCGGTCGGGATGCAACCTGTGTGTGTTACATAAATGCATGCATATGCAACGGGAAGCCCAGGGAATGCAAAGCAGAACAAAAAAGTAAAGAAAAGCAGATGTCCGTGTTCAAACTCTGCTGGGTGCACAGGGAAAGGGTTATAAGACAATCTAGATGAAGTCTGGGTTGCTCTTGTCCCATGGTTGCTTCTCTGCCAGTGATGCTGCTGGCAGCTTTCTCCTTGTTCCTGCTATGGGGTCAAAGCAAGCAGCTGTGGGGCTGAGCTGGAGCTGGATAGTGCCTGCGTGCCTTTGATTAGTGGATCAAACGCAGTTCTGAGCCGAGTTACTTAACTGCAGCAAGAGTTTGTACTTGCAGAGGAAGCAAAGGTAATAGTGGAGTGCCCCAAAATAGGTGATTAAGATGAAATGAGTTTTTGGTTTGCTGGTCCGTAAGGCAGCTCCCAGGAGACTGGGAAGGACCGGAGGCAGGAAGCCAGCTGCCAGCAGAGTGCCTGCGGAGGAGGTGAGGGCTTGGGTAATGCCTGTGCTTCAGTTGTGCACTGCAAACGGCATTAAGATGAACATGGATCTCTGCAGGATTACATCTGAGAGGAAGCAAAAGCAACTTGGATGCAGTTTGGTTGACATCACCATTCTCCTCATCTATTTTGGGATAACCCAAGAGCTGCGTGGTTTGTAGTTGTAGCTATGGAGCTGTCATACCTGGCAAGCATGTGGAAGATTTTAGGATGGGCTTGTTTGTGCCAGGCAAGTCAAACCACCAGAGCTGTGAAAAATTCAGTGCTGGCTTGTCTAGCACGGTGAAAGCCTCCAGCACTTCAAAGCAGCTTTGAAACCTTGTGGGTAGGAGTCTGGCAAGCGGAGCCTCAATAAATAAGCCTGCAGACATCCTGTGGCACATACTTGATGCTTCTGCACGCATAAGTCTGGAGTTTAGAACTGGCTCTGTTTCAGTTTGCATAACGTGCTGTGTCCTCTAGAGATCCACTGCTGAAACTTCTGCCTTCAGCTAGGCCTGGTGTGGGAAACAGGAGTGGGTGTACTCAGCCTCCAAGGCCAAGCAGCCCATCTTCTTTCTCTTTCTTTGCAGAATGTGAGGATTGATCCCAGCAGCATCGCCTTCAACATGTGGAGGGACATCCCTGTTCCTTTTTATCTGACGGTGAACCTCTTTGAAGTGCAGAACCCTCAAGAGGTCCTCCAGGGAGCAAAGCCGAAGGTGACCCAGCGTGGACCGTATGTTTACAGGTCAGGTACTGCTTGTGGTCCAGCTGTGTGTGAGCTGCTGTGCTGCCTGCCAGACTCTTGGCTGGCTCCTCCAGGAGGACAGAATGGCAATAGTGCAGCCAGCCTGAGTCTGATGGCACAGGATTTTAAAGCAATCCAAATGTGAAGTAATTGCTCTGATCTTGCTCAAATAATCAGTAGGACCGCTGGCTGGCAGGGCTGTGAGGCTGCTTGGTGCTTCAGTGTGAGCTGTGGAGCTTGGTCCTCTGCTGGGACCTGCTAGCTGTTAGTATGGTGATGGGTGAGCCCCATCCTCAGCTTGGGCTTCAGTTTAATCTTCACTGTGCATTTAGGAATCTAGCTCCAGAGCTGAAATCTCCTTGATATGAAGCTTCAGACTTCCTGCATTGATGTAAGACCCATCATCTACGACAGGATGCAGAATTTGCCTAACTTGAGAACCAGTGCAGAGCACCGTATCTTGGCTAGGTTCAACAACAACAGGGCTTGATCTATTTGCCATGGCTAAGAATGGTGGCTGGAGTCCCTCTCTAGACCTGCTGTATGAGGTGATGAGAGAGAATGAACTGAGCACATAATCCTACCTGTAAGTAACAATGTTTGACATGTCAGTGCCTATACATGTAGGCTAGGTCAGGTCAGCAGCCTAAGCAAGCTCATGTGGGAAGATTACAGGTCTAATCCCAAAGCTGTTTGAGTAGTGTTGGGGGAAACCTGGCACTATGTATATGCCCTCATTTCCCCTGGTCTGCTGGTCACACCACAGAACCGTGTAGGTTCTGTACGTTGTGATTGGATCAGTCACTTGGCTTGGGGAAAAGGCTGCACTTACTCTAAGTAAGAATGAACAAAGGGGTAAAGCTTATTAATGTTCTTATGTTCCTGTTGAGCAAGATTAGTGCCTTTCCCTATCATGGACCATAAAATAGGCTCCACAATAAAGGACTTTGTTTCTGCTTGTGCATTGAGCTGCAGCTCCCCATGGAGCTGTGACTGGCTTGGGATGCTGGGGACAACCTTGGGCTGCTGCAGCTGGGCTCCCTAACAGCATGCAGCAAGTAGGAGCTGGGTGGTGCACAGGAGAGTGACCCAAAGAGAAGAAGCAGAGCCAGAATGCTCTGTGGGGGTTGAGCTTCGTGTGCGGCTGCCCAGGAGCCAGTAGGGAGCTCTGGGACAAATTCACACGGATTTGACTGTGGAGCTTGTGCCATCTTATTTGGCTCTCCTCTGTTTCAGAGGTTGTTTCAGTGCGTGGGATGGTGTAGATTGACTTATCTGTGCATCTCTGTCATAGAGATAGGCTTCTCAGTAGCTGTTCTACTGCCTCTCCTGCAGCTTGGTGCTCCTGACTGGGGTTTGCTATCCTTCTCCTCTTCAGCAACAAGCCAAGGCCTGCCCTTGCTTCACACACAGTGCAATTGGCACCATGTGGGGCCAGGTTCCCAAGGTCTCTTTTCTCTTTGCAGAGAGTTCAAGTATAAAACAAACATCACTTTCCATGACAACGACACAGTCTCCTACCTGGAGTACCGGCAGCTCTTCTTCCGGCCAGATTTGTCCAACGGCACCGAAGATGAGTACATAGTGATGCCCAACATCTTGATGTTGGTAAGGGCTTGCTTCCCAGAGATGTGCTGGCTGGCGGGCAGGGTGGTGATGCTCTGTGTTAACCTGAAGCTTCTTTTCTTGTCAGACTTGAATTCAATCAAGCCGCAAGATTAAGCTTACAGAGTACAGTTCTTTGTCTATCGGTTGTCACGTTGGGCTGCTACCTTTCCAAAATCAGAGTGATTAGAGGGGCTGGGCTCACGTCTTCAACCTCATCTGACCTTTATCTGGGGAAATGAAACCTGTGAGCTCTCTGTGGCTGCTGCCACAAACTGCTTTTTTTCCCAGCTGTGGGCTGAATGGTGCCCCGCAGGCTGTCAGAAGGGCTTCCATAGAGCGCTGTGCTGTGTGCTGAAGATGCATTGCATCCTCTCTGCCAAAGGCAGGGCTCTGATCTCAAGGATTGCTTTCCTTCACAGGGAGCAGCTGTCATGATGGAAAACCTACCCAGTTTTGTGAAGTTCTTGCTGAGCGGGGCCCTGGCTGGCCTGAAGCAGGAGGCCTTCATTAACCGGACAGTGGGGGAGATCTTGTGGGGCTATGAAGACCCTCTTTTAGACACAATAAATGCCCTTGTCCCTGGCCTGATCCCATTCAAGGGAAAATTTGGCATATTTGTGGAGGTGAGTGAACTCCTGCTGGGGACCCTGAAGTCCCGGACATATTGCTCTTGTTACTGAATATGCAGGCTGTCTCCTTCACAAACTGCTTGGAGCAGCCATGTGTACTTGATGGCGGTTGTGTAAGGCGCCTTACATTTCTGCTTGAGGGGAAAATTGTGTTGGAAGCTGTCTCTGGCAACCAACGTGAAACTTCAGAAGCTTACAATATGTGAAGTGCTCCTAATGCTGATGAAGTATGCAAAGGTGTTAACACCCTGCAGGCTTTCTGCATGTGATGGATTACAGGTTAATTTCTTCTCTCTGCAGTTTAACAACACCAATTCTGGATTGTTCACAGTGAATACGGGCATGAAGAACATCAGTCAAGTTCATATGGTGGATTCATGGAATGGCTTGAAAAAGGTAAGCATCCGGCAGCAAAACTCAGGTACAGGGGCAGTGCCTGATGTAGAGCAAGGCTAACTGAAAGCTTTTGGTGCTGTTGTATCAGTGGGTCACAAGTTTGGAAGCGAGTTCCTATGGAACTTGAATGTCAAAGCAAAGGCAGAATGACCAGAAGGCAGCCCAGTGCAAGAAGCATTCAGTTGGGCCCATCCTGAAAGCTCTCCAGCATTGCTGTCCCCAGCTACTCTGGATGGCATGGTAGGGATGGAAGCTGACATCGAGCTGATAGAGCTGAGCTCCTCTCTCTGCACCCATCCAACAGGTGAACTACTGGCGGAGCAATCAGTGCAACATGATCAACGGGACTGCAGGGGAGATGTGGCCACCATACATGTCCCCAACGTCACTGGAGTTCTACAGCCCCGATGCCTGCAGGTGAGGCTGCAGCAGGCGCAGAGCTGCAGTCCCTGTGCTGATGGTGGGAGATGCTCTGGTGCTTGCGGAGCGCTGTGTGGTGATGCAGAGGACTTGGGCAGAGTTCCTGTAGTTGAATGTTCTGCTGCAGTTCAGTGTTGTAGTGTTAGAGCATTGCAAAGAGTGTAGAGCTGTCTCCCTACTTGTGATGTTCATAAATACCTTCTGGATTGCTGGGGAAGCCTAACTTAACTGAATTGAAAACCAGTCTAGACAAAATTTGGGAAGAAGAAGGCTGGAAATGAAGGTTGTCAGAAGGAAATGCTGTTTGGCCACAGAACTATTGCAGAAGTAATGCTGGGGGCTGTGCCACTGCTCCTACACTGCTTCATTTTTGCTCATGCATAGCTGTGCCTGTGTGATGCCCTGGTCTCAGCTGAGTGTGCAGAGGTTAAAGTACCTCTGGAGCCTGCCCTGCTACTGTGGAAACACCCTGAGACTGGCAGGAGGGGAAGTGAGGTGGCCAGATACAAAGCTCTGTCCCCAGCCAGGGAAAGATAATGGTGATTTCGGCTATGCAGTTGCTGCAAAACAAGCAAAGTGCTCCTGCTGAATAGAGATCAGTGACCTCAGCCAACAAGCAAAGTCAGCTGAGCCCAGTATTAGTGCAGGAATTCCTCTACACAGGAGTCATCAACGAATACCAAAATGACTCAGAGCCAAGGACTTGCAGGGATGTTTACTGGTAGTCAAAGTTTATTTAAACATACCTGTTTTTGTAGAACTGTGGAGGTCTTGTAGAGAATGTAATGTGTTTTTGGCAAGGTGTAAAATGGAGCAGGAGGCTTGGTTTCCTGTGATTCTTGCTGAAGGGTGAGCACAGCACAGAAGCGTGCACATCAGTGCTGTGCAGAAGGCAGCTGTAGTGATGGGCATCCTTCTTGGCTGGCTGGGCTGGCTGCATCCCCACGGGTCTTGCTTGAGTGCGAAGGAGCAAACTGCCTTCCTGGAAACATGCATCTACTGATGCATGCAGTATAAAGTCGCTGTTCTTTTACCTGGATTAAAATCTTGCTGTACAGTGTAGTTCAAAAGATGAAATCTTCCACTCTCCTGATGGCTGTGTGCTAGAAAACAGATTTAGCCAGTGTCCATCTGCTGTGACAGAGCTCTTCTATCTCGGGGCCAGTGCCAGCACAAAGACAGCATTATCTCTGGGAGAGCAGCCATGGGGATTACTCCATGCCCTTAAACAAATCCATTCTGGATTCTGCAAACAGATTTATAAGCTTGTGTGGTTCCCTCCACAACTAGTCCTGACCAGCCTTGTATTTGTGCTTAAAACATGGAAAGCAAATGGCTTAGATACTCATTCCCAATCCAAAGCTCTGCTCGGAGTGTTTATCTTGATCTCAAAGTCTAAGTTACATTGCAACTGCATCTTATCCGGTGAAGATAAGAGCCTGTTTCTGTGCTAAGAACCTGCTGGCTAATCCTGATCCTTCTTCACCAAAACCCTTCCAGATCCATGAAACTGGTGTACGAGCAGTCGGGACAGTTCAAGGGTGTGCCCACCTATCGCTTCGTGGCACCGAAAACGCTCTTTGCCAATGGCACAGATTATCCCCCCAACGAAGGCTTCTGTCCCTGCAGGCAGTCTGGCATCCAGAACGTCAGCTCCTGCAGGCTAAGTGAGTCCTGCAATTCCCCTTTCCATACTGATCTCTGGGGCAGGTGGGATGGGATTACCTGTCCGAAAACTTGCTTTGCTGCCTGGCAGAGGGCTGGAAGGTATCTCTGGGGTATGTGTGCATTCATCTGAGCAAGGGGAGAGTGAGAAAGCCGCTGAAAGAGCCCTCTGCTTGTTCATGGAATGGCTGAGGGTAGGATGGAGCATCACCTCCCCCAGGCTGAAAGCTGGCTGTGTAACTGCCAAGCTAAACTTTGACTTTGAACAGTGAGATCACTCAGGAGTGAGAATTCAGTCTTCAGTGTTCTGTCCCACATCTGTGGCTGATGAGTGTTTGGTGGTGTGTGGGATGAAGGTGGCTTAGAGGTGGGATCCGAATCTTTCTGGTGTGACAAGCTGCTGGGGGAAAAGAATAGAAAAGCATGAAAAAGCAGAAGAAAATTCTGCAATGGCTTAGAAATATCAACGTGCTCTCAGATGGACGAGCTTAAGTTGTCTCTGTTCTCACCCAGATGCACCAATGTTCATCTCCCACCCTCACTTCTACAATGCTGACCCAAGCCTGGTGGATGCTGTGGAAGGCCTGCATCCCAGCAAGGAGGAGCACGCGCTCTTCCTTGACGTGCACCCGGTGAGGGGCTGGGGGGTGGCTGCCCCAGGGCAAGGCCTAAGCTGTTCAGTGGAGCTGGGGGGAATGGCTGCCCTTAGGCTGGGCCTAGGCTGTGCAGTGGGGCTGGTAAGCACCCTGTGGTGGGGACTGGTGGGATCCTGCTCCGCTGGGTCTGGACCTGGGCTGGGCAACACCTGGTGAGGGGCTGGGAGGGCTGGCCTAGGCTGTGTGGTGGAGATGGGAGCATGCTACCCTGCCTGTCAGCCCCATGCTGCTCTCCTGGTGCTGACTGGAGCAGGTTCCAGAGTGCAAAGTGGTAAGGACGTGTGCAGATAAAAAACACCAAAGTCATAAACTAATTGAATAACTAGCTTAGCTTCTAGGGAATTGCAGGACTAATTGGAATCATAATTGTTTTGATAAGCGCAGTCCTTTTCTTTCCACTGACTCAGGAAGGCCCGTGACACCAGGAGGTGTATCTGGCAGCAGCCCAGGTCTGTAAACATGTATGACCATGAGAGATGACTGGCAAAGTCTGAACACCACTTTGTAGGGCACCTGTTGCTGCTGTTTTTGGGCTGGCTTTTTCCTCCATCCTGACTAGCCCATCTGACTGGCTGCTTCTGCTCTGTCAGCCTTGGTGCTGCACCTTGTGCATACTGAACAGAAGGATGAAGCTGCTCACCAGTGCCATCTCAAGTCATCTTTGTCTCCCCAGTTGAAGGGGAGAAGACATGGGGCTCTTCCCCTTGTGGCCCACTCTGCGTGTGGCCATGAGTGGAATATTTCCAAGTGTTCAGTGGTGCTAACTTGAGCAAGAAACCAATCCCCTCTTGAAGTAAGTCAAGATAAACTTCTTACCCAGGCATTGGGTTCTCTCCTTTTCTTATCACATTTACGGAAATCTAATTAAGTTTATTACAGTATCAAAGCTCTTCTGATAACAGTACAATTCACTGTTATCTAGCCCAGCCTGCTGAGTACAAATATGGGCAATCCAGGCAAAATACCCTCCCCTTAGTATGTCAGAGAACTGCAGTGTCATGAGGAGCCAATGCCAAAGGACCATCTTAGAAGTGTGATGTTGTGTGCTGATGTATTCTCAAAACAAGTGCAGATAGGTTCAACAACAGAAGAGGCTCATCAGGCTCAGGAATAGAAGCTTCTGTTAAAACACCCTGCCCAAGGAATCAATTGCAGGTTGTGAGTTCTACGTGGTAACTTTAAACTTGATTGGGTTTGGTCCCACGAGCCCTGTGTCCTGTAAAGCACCTCCCCATGTTCATGCAGTCTGCCTGTTAAACACGTGCACTACGCATGTGAGCAGTCATCCTCAGAGCCTGGGGAGCAGCGTGGGGCTGACCAGCACTGGTACACTGGAAACCTTGCTGCTGGCCATGTGTGGTGGATCTCTGAGTGATCCAATTCACTGCTTCATTGGGAAGGTGGCACCTGGAGCAGCTGGGGAGGAAAGCAGAGAGCCAGTTTTCTGCAGAGCTCTCACAATATGTGTGAGTTGTACTGATGAACTGGTTGGTCTCTTCCTATGCAGATGACAGGCATCCCCATGAATTGCTCCATCAAGCTCCAGCTGAACCAGTACATGAAGCAGGTGTCTGGTATCCTGTAAGTGATTCACTGTTAAAAGTGGCTATCTCTTCATCCAGCAGGGAGTGCTGCTGGCTCTGGGGTCCCTGCAGAACTCACCCTGACAGAGGAGAGAGCTTTGATGTTAGCAGTGTCACCACTGCAGCAGCCAGCTGGCTGATGTGTAGGTTCAGCTGTTCTGGCAACCTCCAGATGCTGTCCCCTGGCAGTGCTGTGTGCCTTCCTGTTGGCTCAGCTCTTGCAGTGCTTCATGCACCTGACAGAACAGTTGAAATACAAATGCTGGCCCTGTTGTGCATGCTGGCGGACAATCTCTGTGCTCTGAACTTGGCAGTACTGCTCTACAGTGCCATGCAGATGACTGGGACGTCTCAGATCTGCATAAGCTCAACATTCCAGTTCACTGAATCAGTGTACCCAGAGCCCAGGTTTGGGATGGCACTTCTTGCTGTCATTGGACAACTAAATTCAAATGGAAGTGTTGGCACTGCTTTTGCACAGAAGGCCCAAGATGAACCTGGTCCCTGGAGGGGAGGGAGCTCCCTGAAGCAGCAGAAGTTGCTACCTTCTTGCATCAGTGTCCTGGCCACTGCTGGTCTGCCAGACTCTTCCCATTAGGAAGAATTGCAACAGTAGCTGTGGTCTGATGAACCAGGAATCTAAATGCTTATTTCTTTTCCACCCCCACAGTCAAACAGGGAAGATTCAGCCAGTGGTGATGCCGCTGCTGTGGTTTGCAGAGGTGAGCTGCCTTCCTTGACCAAATTCTGAAGAGTGTCTCGTGCAGGAAGGGGGAAACCATGGTGCTGGGGAAACTCCACTCTGAATAAGGCTTTAAGCCAGCCAGACTGAGCAGCCAACAGAAGGCTTTGTACTGCTTGGCTGCATGATTAATCCTTCTAAGTCAAACAAACCCTGCACTGTACTTGGCAAACCTCTGGCTCTGTCCTGGATGTGGGGTTAAATAGAACCCAGAACAGCACTGCCAGCATCTGCATGCTAATGTGTGCTAGGGAGTGCAGTCCTACAGCTGTGTGCATGTCCAGCTGTTTGGTAGAAGCTTCTGGCCTGCCTCTGACCTAAATTCCTCAATCCATGGCAGGAGAGGCATTGCACAAATGGTCTGTCACTGCTCTGGATGAAAGAGAGATGCCTCTCACAACTTTGCTTTCTTGGGCAGAGTGGATACATTGATGGCTCAGTCCTATCGCAGTTTTACACCAACCTGGTGCTGATCCCATCCATCCTAGACTACCTGCAGTACATCTTCCTCGGGCTCAGTGTCCCGCTCATCATCTCAGCTGCACTCATGATGATGAGTCAGGTAAGAACGTGCAGATATCAGATGGGCAGTGCTGTTAGTCAAACCAGATTTAATCAGATGGCAAAGACTGAGTTGACAATCTCTAACACTCCTGATGGAGCATTGGCTGATACCGTGATTCTGTTACAACTGTGTCCTAATGACACCAGTAGGTAACCACAGGACTTCCTCAGCTATCAAGAAATTGGGCTGCAAATGTTTTAAAAGCAATTCTGGTCATCTCAGTGTGCAGCAGTGACCAAAGCAGGTTCTCATGGGAGGAAACATTTCTCAGCTCACCCAACTAACACACAACCCTGGCTCATCAATCTCATTTCCATGTAAAGCATCAGGTCTGTGCCGTCCCCCAGAAACTCATTTATTTCTCTGCAAGTGCAACTGTTCCAAATAGCTGTGGGAGTCAGGCCTGCAGGGATCTGTGGGTGAGAAGTCCTGACCTCTGAGGGCTGCAGGGAGCTTTGGGTGGGTGGGAGCAGCACAGGGGCCTGGCTGCCCCATCCGTCTGAGTGTAATGCTGTGGGGACAGAATATAAAACAGCTCAGGCACTTGGTGGTGATCTGTCTCCAGCTGCAAAACACTCATCTGATAAGAGCTAAAGCTTTTAGAGAGCTTAGCATTGAAGTAGAGATCTAGCTCCCTAACCTATATCAAAGCAAGCTTATTGAGCTTGGAGTTACAGCCAGACAGCTTGAGCTGGCTCTAAAGCTGCAGATAAGAAGAGGCTGCTTGTGGGGATGAAAAGGCAGTGAAGAGGATGAGTGGGTTGAGGTGAGAGCATGGGCGAGAGGCTGCTTCTGCTCAACCTTTAGCTACCCTTACTGAAATGCTAATATCAGCCCACTTTAAATAGCTCTAGAGTTCTCCAAGTATCACATAATTGGATTTCTACCAAGCCTACAACTGCTTAATTGACTTAAACACATGATTCCAAATCCCCTTGTTCCTCCCTGCGCTACCTGGCAGTGGGGGAGCAGTGTGAGGGGCTGGGGCTCAGTGCTGACCCTTGTGTTCCCAGAGCAGCTGGGCTCTGAGTGTGCCACCCTCTTTGTTCCAGCAGCTGCAGGTGGCTGCAGGCTTCATCCTGCTCTGCAGCACCACTGTATCTCAGCACGTGCCGGTGTTTCCTGGGCTGCTGTGTCTGACAGCCTGGGCTGCCATTTCCTCACCCTGCTTTGTGCAGGTTTCCCTGCATCAAAGAGCCTTACCCACTGTGCTGGAAGGGGGTAGGAGAAAAGCTGCCTTCTCTATTCACTTGAATTGTCTGAACAGCTGCTTTTGAAACATCCCAAACCTGGGCATGAGACAGCTGCATCTGGGTGCTCAGCCAGAGCCTCACAAAGTGCTAGAACTAAAATAAACCAGAAGAAGCATCTGACTACCTGAAAAATAAATCAGTAGCCCTAATGGCTTTATAAATCTTGGAGGAAGCCATGCAACAGCACATTAAATTCTGTGCCTAATGAACAGATAAGAGCTTGTAAACTGGAAGACAGCAACTTGCAGCCAGGCTGTGTTCCTCAATCAAAGTGCTGCTGATCTAGTGATGATTGCTAATCACCCCCGTTCCTCTCTCTGGAGGCCACAGGTGATGTCTGAGGGGCATTGTCCACATCTTCACGTGTCTGCCAGCGTGAAGCTCTTGCTTAACCTGTGCCTTCCTGGTGTGTCTCACATCTCTCTGGCTTCCAGAGAGAGCAGTGGGCCGTCAAACCAGTCCAGATGAGGTACTGTGAAACACTTAAATCTTAGGCTAGTTTACACAGGAGCCAGTTTAAAATGCATCTGTTGTTCCAAAAATGTGCGTGTCTCCTGTATGGGCACAACATGTGCCCACATGCAGCATTAAAGCTCTCTGCTAATGCGACCCAAAGCTTATGCAAGAAGACATTTAATATGCAAACAGACCATTTTAAAACTGGCTTGGTGCTGATCAAAATCTTAAATAGGGCTTAGTTTAACCTAAATCTTGCTAATCAAAATCTTAAATAGGGCTTAGTTTAACCTAAATCTTGAAATCTTCCTCAATAGCTGAATTATAGTTAAACAGTGATTAAAACTTCTTTAAAATCGCCTCCTGAAATCAGACCCTCGTGGAATTCATGTCAAAGTGCACCATAAACGAGCCTGATTATCTTCTAGGAAAAATGTTCTTTATTTTGGAGTAGCAATAAAAAGAAGTCAGACAGTAATAAGGCCACCCAGGCCCCCCATGCCAGAAAGCTGCCTCCGGTTAAGGTGTTGCGGGAAGCCAGACTATAGGTGGGTACCCAGCCAAGGTAACACACTCTTCTCTCATCCAGAGTTGATTGAACTTTGCTAAAAACCAATCAAATGGAAATGTTTGCTGTCCATGTGTACCAGAAGATGTGTCTTCTTGGCAGTCTTTGACGCAGCCCTGTTATCTCCTGCCTTTACTTGGGACGATTTAGCAGTGTTAGTACTGGCACTTAACCAGGCTGCGAGAACAACACTCTTGTTTCTGCTCCCTGTGTACTTGGTCTAATGGTATCAGCAAGGATTGGGATAAAACATAAGTGTGGTGTGAGGAGCTGCTTTCCTCACCTCTCTCCCCTAGGAGAGTTTGAGAGCTGGAGGTAAGTTCTTCAGAGGGCCCAGCGGTGGGGGTGACAGAGGCAACCCTGCTGGTGCCCTGCAAGGGCTTTCAGTGGGGAATTTGATTTTGCAAACATCTGGGTTTGTATTACAGAAACACAAAATCACAGAATCAATGGAGTTGGAAGGGAGCTGTGGAGGTCATCTCCTGCAACCCCTCTGTTCAAGCAGGGCCACCTAGGCCTGCTTGCTCAGGTCCATGTCCAGGTGCCTCTTGAATCCCCAAGGATGGAGATTCCCCCACTTCTATGTGCAACCTTACCCAGTGCTTGGGCACAGGGTTTTTTTTTTAAAGAAAAAATTAAAAAAAAAAAAAAAAGAAAGCATTTTCTGATGCTCAGATCACAGCTGTGTTTTAGTTTGTGCCCATCACCTCGTCCTGTCTCTGACAACCACTGAGAAGAGCCTCACTCTTTGGGGGTTTTACAGTCTTCATTGAGCTCCTGAAATAAATTAAGATCCCCCTGAGCCTTCTCTTCTCCAGGCTGTACAGCTTCAACTTTCTTGGCCCTTGTAGGAGATGCTACAGTCCTTTAATCATCTCAATAGTCCTGCTTTGGCCTCTCAGTAGATCCACGTCTCTGTGGTGCTGGGGAGCCCAGAACAACTTGGAAACGGTACTTCAGGACTACATCAGTGCTGAGCAGGGGGGGAAGGACCACCTTGAGCTGCTGGCCGTGCTTCATCTAATGCAGCCTGGGGCTGCCCCTTCCCACATGCAGACTTTGCACTTCCCCTTGCTGCAGCTGGTGAGGCTCCTGTTGTCCATTTCTCCAGCCTGTCAAGGTCCCGTGGGATGGCAGTGTGACCCTCTGGTGCATCAGCCACTCTTCCCAGCTTTGTGTCACCTGCTAGGTGCTGAGGTTGCACTCCACCCCCACCATCTAGATCATTAATAAAGATGTTAGGTGTTAAACAGAGCTGGACCCAGGGCAGATGCCTGAGGTACAGTACTCGTATCTGCTTTCTAGTAACTTTGGGCCATTGGCAGTACCCTTTATGAGAATCACATAGGAAATGGCATTGAAAGCCTTACTGAAGCCAAAGTTGGCAAAATCCACAGCTCTGCCCTCACCTACTGAGCTGCTAATAATCACACAAAGTTATCGTGTTGGTCAAAGGTGACTTTTCCTTGGTGGATCCATGCTGACTGCCCCTGATGACTTTGTCCTTAACTGCCTGGAAATAGTTCCCAGTGCTTCCCAGGGATTGAGGGGAGGCTGCCTGGCTTGTAGTTCCCTTCTCTTAAAGACAGGTGCTTCTTTTTTGCATGTTTGCTTGGCCAGAAGCAGCTCATTCATCCATGCAGGCCTCCTGGTCTTTGTCTGTGCCCATGATAAGACCCTGTGTGTTTCATAGAACTGTTTGAGTTGGAAGGGACCCTTAAAGGTCATCTATTCCAACTCCCCTGCAATGAATAGGGACACTATAGCTAGAAACAGGGACTTGTACAGCTAGTAGGTGTCTGGGGCTGTGCAGCTTGCTTACAGAATCCTCTGCCTGATGACACAGCTCTACAGGCTGGCTGTTCCTGGGTTGTTACAAGGACTGGTGGGCAGGACCAGAGATAATGTTCTGTTGGGGCAGGAGATGTAGAAGCATTCAATTTGAGATCTGTCAGGGAAGGATTGCGCCATGCAGAAATCCAAGGTGCTGGGGCACAATTCTTGTGCATGATGCATGCTGTACGGTCTGTGCTGTGGGGTTGTAACCTCTGCCCTCTTCTCTCCAGAAGTCTGCCAAGGAGAAGCACCCACACGACCCCACCACGCAGAGCCCCCTGCCCCAGCCCTCTGAGACCACACCGCTCCTCCAGGACACCTGCACACAGAGCCACGACACCGCCGAGGCCTGAGCTTGGGATGGGAACTGCTTCAGATCACCACCATTCTCCAGAAGGGGACGAGTCCTGGGCTGCCCCACGGAGGCACAGGGAGTGCACGGCCGGAAAGGCCTTGTCCAGGAACCCAAAACACAGTGTGTGAGGGGCCTTGGCCAGACTGTGCTCATCACAGCCCTCTCCCCCCGTGGGCAGGCAGGGCTGAAAGCAGCTGCTGGCTCATCTGTTGTTTTGCAATGTAAAACTGCCTACTGCCAGGAATAAAAGGCACTTTAATAGGAGCCCTTAGAATAAATAAGGTTTGTATAAGTAGCACTGGTGGGATTTAGTGATCTTTTTTAAAGCCACTGTTCATCTCGCATGACCAGGGCTTGCTATCCCGAAGCCACTTAAGGGTTTTATTGCCACTTGATGTGACCAGACTATGCCACAAATCAATTCTGAGTGCTGTCACGGCAGTGATGTTTCTCCTAGAGGCTCTTCAGGGCACCTGGAGCCTGCCCAGGGTTACTCCTGCCTTTTCATGTCTTATTCTGTGGAGTGACATTGAGCTCCAGTGATTCCCTTCCAGAGCCTTTTCACTCCAACCTGCCAGATCCCTCCTTGCTTTTGGTGACTGACACACAGGCCATGCCAAAAATCTCTTTGGTGTATCCAACTTTCCACATAAATCCTGCTGGAGCAGGTGTCTGCCCCTGCTCTGCCCCCCCTACCCCCCACCAGCACTCAGTTAGAGAGTGCTGATGAAGATACTTGTGCCTTCAGATGGAGGAAGCTGTGTGGAATAATGGCAGTCACGTTGGCTTTGGTAGGATTTGGAGAAGTTACTCCATATTTCTGAAATGGGGCCTTGTGGTACATAGGGCTGGGTGTTAACTGTGGTGTGAGGGCTGGGGCCACTCTGCGGTGGGAAGGAATCTGCTACATCAGCCTTCACTGCTCCCAGCCAGGAGTCAGGGATGCCAAAGGGACCCACGCTGGTGCCTATGCAAACATGGTGGGGCAGGCCCTGCTCTCCCCTGTGTAGCAGAGCACTTGCACATCACAAGGTATGGATGCTGTTGGGAATGGAAACCACTGCAGCTGACCTTTCAGCTAGGTGAGCAATGCTCTTCCTCTCTCACCTCCATCCCACTTACTAGGTGGGAAGAGAACAGGAGTTGAAACAAACACTGTGTGCTGTATGCTGGTGCATTCCTAACCAGCCATGTCGGCCACATCCTGCAGCAGAGCTTGGGCTGATGTGCCACAGAACAGCTGTGATGTAGCCCAGGTGATGGAATGGGATGGTCACAGCAACCCAGAACCTGGCCCACCAGCAGAACTTGCCTGGAGTATTTCTGTGGCACAAATGCTAATTGCTATTGCACAGGTGTAGCAGAAATGCTGAGCCGTGGCCTGAAGCAGTGGTGGAGCACCTGGTGGGAGGGCAGGGCCAACGCAGGGGAGCTCAGGTGCAGGCAATGGACGTGATTGGAAGGAGTGAAGCCAGGATCCAGCCCTTCCCAGACCTCATTTAAGGCTTGGCAGTGGAGGTGAGGGGGTCTTGTTGGTGATCTCTGCTGGAAGCCTCCCAAAGGTAAGTAGATTTTCTTCCTTTGTTTTTATGTCTGTGGTTGCTGTGTTTGGGCTTGTTCTCATTTATTGCAGCCTAGGATTGTGCCACTCTGCCACTGTTACTCTACTTTCCATCGTGTTGCAGCCGGTAAGGCAAATCAGCTGCTGGGAAAAACGCGTTGTGAGAGTTCCTTTTTTTAAATGCGGCTTTGCACCTTGCGCTGCTGCGTCGTGCGGGCCGGGGCTGCTGTTCTGCGGTGCGGCCGTCAGGGGGCGCTGTGGTGCCGTGGAGGCGCCGGGACGGAGGCAGCCTTGGAGTCAGCAGGGCTGGGAAGGGCCTCGAGGTCCCCCCGCGCACCGGCGTGTCCATCAGATGCCCTTGGCTGCAGCGAACCTGTCCAGGTGGGAAGTAGCTAGGGGGAGGACGGTTTGCTCACAGGAGGTTTAGGAGAGAGCCTGAGAAACTTCTTGTCTGGGCACTGCAGGTTTGACTGTGCTTCCATGCTGGTGGATTTTAATTCTGCTCTGAGCAGGGCTCTCTGCTGCATTGTACTGGTGCAAAACTTGAGTCAGGTGCATGCAGCTGAAACCAGCATCCCTCCTGCCAGCAAGCTGGGCGTCCACAGTTCTAGGCTGTGCGTGGCGTTGACCCTGCACTGAGCCCTTTCTCAGGCTGACACCAAGCAGAAAGCTGCTTGCAGCTCCACATCACAGCGTTGGTAATTGTGGTGCCCGGCAGTGCTGTTCCTCAGCTGCCCTCTATGCTATGCCAGCACCCCTCTGCAGCCTCCTGCTGTCCCTCCTGCAGCACCAGTGTGAGTTGTGCTGTTCCCTGTGCTTGCATGTGTGCTGAGTTGCCTAAAGCAAGCGCAGGCTGCAGGGCTTTGGCAAAGAAGTCTACTCCCAAGCGTGTGTTGGATGGCAGTGTTACTCTCTACAGTGGGTGATACCATGGAGGGGTCCGTGGGGTGGTGATGTGTGGTGGCACAGAGCCAGGCCCCCCTGTTTCCCCCCTAGTGCTCAGTGGCTCCCAGGGAGCGCTTCTTTTCTGGAATAAGAGTAACAATTCCTAAAAAGGAGCAGTCAGATAGAAAATGGATACCAAATGGTGATATCAGTCCCCTGAGGGAGAAGGTTTGATCTCTCAGCCTGCGGCTCCTGGGGGTTAAGCACACAGCGCTATTTTTGAGGAATAAAAAAAAAACAAAACAAAAAGTTTACTGTTTTCCTTTGGTAAGTTCATTGCTTTCCCAGAGGCTGCAGGCATGCTGCTGGTGGCAAGGACCGTGCTTTGGGGTGTGCGGTGTCTGTGCCCGGCCCGGCTGCTGCAGCTTCAAGGTTCTGCGGTGCCAGGCGCTGCCCCCCGCTGCTGGCATTGGTTGGCCGAGCTGGCAATCCTTCCCATCTCCGCTGTGGGGCTCTGTGACTGCTGCTGAGCTCCGCTTCTGCCAGGCTGAGTACGGAGCAGAATGTGATGCTTGTGCCTGCGCTGCTCTGTTAAAGAGCCAGAACACATACACGGCCCTGCTGCTTTCTGCCTTTTCCATCCAGACTAACTTCTGGATGAGTTCTGATGGAGGAAAAAGGCTGCGGTGCAGCTAATGCTTCACCTTGTGCCTGCAGATCTCAGCTGGAGCTGTGGGTCACAGCATCCTGCTGCTCACAGCATGGAGCATGAGATATTGAGTGGTGGTGAGCAGCTGAGCCTTGCAGCTGAGTTTCCAGGGAAGGAATTTCCAGCAACTGCAGACCTCTTCCCCAAAGACAGCATTTCAAGGAATTTCCCTCCTTCTCCCCCCCGTCTTGCTGGAGACTTCCTCTGCTTTTCCAAGTAAGCCTTTGGCTTGCAGCCACGTGTGTGGAAACTGGAGCAGAGAAGATCCATGGGAACGCAGGGGCTGGAGCTGGTGCTGGCAGGTTCACAGCTCCTGTCTGCACCAAGTGCCCTGAGCCCAGGCACTGAGCTGCTCTGCATCCTTTGTGAGCACTGCTTTTCCAGTGTGCTGAATGTCACAAAGAGCAGGGACCTTCTTTAAGGGACGTTTGGTGCCAATGAAAATAAAGGATTAGGATTTTTTTTGTTGTTTCCTAGCAAATTGCAGTTCCTGGTGCTGTTGCAAACTCAGTCCTCTGGTTTTATCCTTCCAAATTGGGGTAGTTCTGGGTCCAGATGCGCCCTGGAGCAGTGCAGGGAGCACTGGTGAGATCCATCTCACTGCATCCCTGATTGCCACCCACAGAGCCACTAAACAGCCCCATGCTCACTCCTCTTCCTCCACAAGTTGCTGTTTGGTGCTGTGACCAGTGCAGGGAGCTTCTTGCCACCCCAGCCCTACCTTCTGGATTTTCTTTGGCTTGTAAACACCCCAGTGCCCCTAGCTTATCCAAAAGTACGTTTTCCCCATTTCAAAGCCTTGTGAAAGAAACCAGAGAGTTTAGCAGCCGTGCTGTTTGCATACCATCCAGCCATTTGCATTTGCTCTACTTCATCCTACATTAGGTAATCCTTGAACGCCGTGGTTGGTGTAGCCCCTCTGCGTGCCTGTAAATCACCAGGGCACAGCGGGGGCTGTCTGACTCCATCTGACAGGAACCATCCTCTGCCTCAGGAAGAAACCACCCCTGGGCAATCAGAAACACTCTTTGTGAGGCCTGTATGCACCCAGCCCACAGGCTCTGTCCTTTGCTGTAAATCAAAGATTTCTCCCCTTTAACTGCAGACTCGGAGCGGGCACTGGTGGCTGATGGTTGGCTTTCCAGGAAAGCTTTCAGCATTACAAGTTTCATGTGTCACTGATTGGTTTTCCTATTGCCTCCCATGCATTCTCTTCTCCTGTCTCACTGGGGACTCGTGTGATGCTTTGGAGAGCCTGCATCCCTATGTGTGGTGCTGTGTGTTTTTTTTTCTTGCAAGTTAATTAAGTTGGCACAGATTAAATATTAAAAATGCTCTTCTCTGTTGTTTTCCCCCTTCTGGGATTGCAGCTCTGCAGTGCTGCTGCCTGTGACTCGGGGAATTCAAGGACGAGAGTGCCGTGGTTCCCTTTCTGATGGGTTGTTCCCTGTGCACAAAATGGTATTGCAAACAACTGGTGCCAATGGGAGCTGCTGACAGCAGTGCTGGGCTCTGCTCCTCAGGGTGCGACCAATGGGAGCTGACACCAGAACTGAAGGTGAGTGTGTAACTCACCTCAGGGCATCTCCTGAATCCCTGAAGCGGGAGGTCTAGAATCCCTCAGACAAATTTCATCCAAATGCTAATTGTATTCTGAGGTGTAACAGATGCCAAATTCCTTCTGAAATTTGCAAAAATCTCATTTAAAGATGCACAGAAAACCTTTCTGTCTTCCCGAAGTCCTTCTCGCTTCTGCAAATTTCAGTACAAAACCCCTTCCTGCTGCAGCCCCCAGGCAAAGCCTCTCCTGGATCCCCTGACAGGAGCTGCAGAGGCTCTGCCTGAGGAATCGGTGGGCCCTGGTTCTCTTTGGTATCGCTGACGCTATAATTAAGAGATAATGTCAATAGAATAAAACATTGTCTCAGGATAATGGTCTCCCGCTGCTACGGAGGTGTCAAGGCGGAGTCAAACCATTCATCAAAACTGAACATCGAGGCGAGCCCGGGCCATTTGTTTTTGCAGCACGAGGCATTAATCCTGGGGCAGCTCTTCCTCTGCACCTGGTGATGGATGCCTGCGGTGCTGAGCGATGGGCTCTGCCTGCACTGCTGTGGGCCGCCTGCGCTCGGACCTGTTGGCAGCAGCAGGCAGCGGAGGGGCAGAGCACGGTGTCACACCTGGAACCGGGTGCTGGCAGGGCGTGCAAAAACCCTGCCAGGTATTTTTCCCCTGGCTTTGTTAGCGGGGAGAACTGCTCACTTTGCAGACACTGGGGCTGCAGAGGAGCAGCAGCGTTTTGTGCTGTCTTTGAGTGGCACGTGTTTCCCCAAAGCAGCTTCCAGAACCTGGAGCACAGAGCATGTTGAATTTCTGTGTGCCCGTGTTGTGCCCCTTCTGCAATGTGCGTGTTGACTGGGCTGGAGCACAACCCACTTTGTTTTACACCTTGAGAACAGACTGGGGATGGGTTGGCTTTGTTGCATGGTGCTGAGTGGTTCCCTAATACTGATGCATTTTGTGTATGTCTGGCTTAAAGAGTAATCATTAAAAATTAGATTCCTGGACTTAGATACCCAAATGATGGAGCTGGCACCTTTGTGAGTGGATGGGGGAGATGGTGAGCTGGTTGTCCAGCTGGGATTGAGGGTCAGGAGCTTGTAAGAGCAATTAGACTTTCACACAGCATTAGGCACATTCATTGCAAATGGGGAGGTGAGAAGCCTTGCTCTGGGCTGCTGTTTGGCTCAGACCAGAGGCCTCCAGCTTGTTTGGGGTATGTGGGCACTCACTCAGGGCTGCCCATCACCATGGCCTCGGGGTGGGTGCTCTGTATCCTTGCTGCAGGGATTGCCATTGCCTAACAGTGGTCACAGAACAAAAAGATGAGGTGGTAAGCAGTGTGATGGAGTGCTGGGAGCCAGCCCTTTGCTGTCACTGTGAAACAGCAAGCCTTGATTTAAACAGCCCCTCCTATGACTGACCTACACTGAACAAATCCATTTACAGTGTCCTGTTTCCCCTCACTGTTTAACTACCAGAGTTCAGAGATGATTCCTTAAATGTTAATGGTGCAGGAATTTGGAAGCCTTCCCAGAGTTGCTCAGGGAGCCATGTAGGACTGTGCCTGACTTGCTTATGCAGTTCAATTTCCTGCTGAACATCAGACTCCCTGCTCTCGCCTGCTGCTCTGTAATTAGAGCACTGAAGGACCATCACTCTTCAGGGCTGCTCATCCCGGGTTCAGCCCAGGTGAAGTCCAGCTCTGTGCTGGGCTGCTAGCAGCGAGCAGTGGGCCAGCACTGCACCTCCTCTGCTCTGCCTGCAGCTTGGAGCCTGCTGCCTGCACAGCCTGGATGACAACAAGTGCTTGGCCACAGCTGCGGGGCAAACTTTGACATTTTGGAAGTGGATGCCTTTTTTTCTGCTGGTAACTTAAGCTTGTCTGGTTTATCAGAGACATATGGAAAGTTTTTTGCGTTCTTGTGATGGACCTGGCCAAGTGAGCTGACTAATGAATGTGATTTTATTTATTTCTCATTGCAGCTAAGACTTGGCATGGGAGACCTCCTCCTAGAGGGACGGCTTAGGTCTGAGGAATAAATCACTGGGACTTTTCTCCCTCTGCATGGCAAATCCATGGGAAACATTGCTGAAAGGCTTTGTTCCAAAGCTCAGGGGACGCAGCAGCCCCATGGGGTGGGCAGGCATGCGGTGCTCGAGTCTGCAGGGTGTCAAAGCTGTGCATGGCTGTTGGCAGCTCAGCCAAGCGCTCAGCTCCTTTTCCAGGCTGCTCAGGGAGGGCTCAGCCCCGTGCCAGGTATGAGAGAGTGGAAACACAGCCTCACGCTGGCAGCTGCCCAAGCTGCTGCCTGGGGACGCGCCGGGCTCTGCAGTGATGCATGGCTCCAGCACGGCCCATTACCAGTACAGTGTGACTCCAGCATGGCCCTGGGCAGCCCCTGCCCTCATCTGGGCATGTGCCTGCACTCGTCTCTGAGGGCATTTGCCATTCCCATCAAATGGTAGCTCAGTCTCACAAATCCCAGGTAACCCCTGCCTGGCTTCAGAGAGAGAAAACCCAGTGTTTTTTGTGGAGGCCTGATGGAAGCACCAACCTTGGTGTTTGTCCTTTCCAGTTTTGTCTCAGATCTTTTTGAGGCAGGAACAAGACATAGCTGCTCACATGGCTCCATCAGTATTTTGGTTCTATTGCTGGGTGGGAAAGTGGGGCTGGCTTCTCCTCCGTCTCTGCCAGTCCCAGGTGTTGGCCAGGGATCCATGGCTGCTCACATACATTTTCCCAGGTTGATGCTGCAGTGTGGCAGTGCAGGCTGTTCCTTGCTGCTGTTCCCTGCCGCAGCATCCATGTTCTGAATGATCATAAGATCATTGATGTTGGAAAAGACCATCCAACCATTGTCTCGTCCCCACTCTGCCATCTGCCACAGTGCTCTGGCCCTTCCAGGTCCTGGTAACCCCGTATCCCAGGTCTGGTTTTCCCTCTGCAGAAACCAAATGCTTTGGATTTAGAGTCATTCGGCTCAGGAATTCAATTGGGTTCAGCTGAAATTGTTGTTGGTTTTCTACTACTCCAAAATAATTGCCTGTGTCTTTCCTCTGCTGTTCTGCAGTGTATGGTGCCCACTGAGGTTATGACAGCAGCACTGCAGAATGCCAATTTCTGGCTTGGCTGTGGTGTTCTGACTGCCTTGCCTTGCTCTAAGCAGAGCTCCTCTGCCAGCTCCCCCTGCTTGTCCTGCTGCACAGCTGCCATCCCACAGCTCACCGTGTGCTACCTCATTTGGTGGCTGACCTCCATTTTAAATGCTCTATGTTGTGTTTCTACCATCTATAGGCAAAATCTCTTCCCCTGACTCCCTTCTTGGTGCTTTTTCCCCTGCTTTGGTCTGCTGATGCTATCTTGCTGTGAGCATTGCAGGGTACTGTGTGTGGAGCATGCCCCAGGGAGAGGTTCTCTCTGCAGCACGATGGGGATGAGCCTTTGCTGCTGCTTCTGCTTTGCTGCTCCTTCTGCTTTGCCCACTTTATGCTCTAGTGTTCCCCAACAGCTGCATCTCCTGCAGGGGTCCCATAACCCTCCCATCTCAGCCCAGGTCCCTTTGCTCACTGCCTTTGAGTGCCTCTGTAGCCCTTGGCAGATCCAGAGGAGGGTTTTGCACCACGTCTGCGCCATCCTCCTTGCAGCTACACACCCTGAGCCCTGGCTAAGTGCTCTGCCATGCTCCTTATCCCTGTTCCTCATTGAGAGCAGATGAGAGCATCTCATAAAATTAGATCATCCCCACATCAGCCTTCTAGCAACACAAAGACCCATTGTTCGCTCGGGAATCCTCCTTTTGGCAGGGTACCTCTGCAGAGCTCTGTGGGTGCGCCAGGCCCTCCTGCCCTGCTGGCAGGTGCAGCCACCCCAATTCCCAACCACGGGGTTCAGAGGGGTGGCTGGGCACGGGGTGGCCATCTCACAGCAGCCCCTGTGGGTTTGACTGGTGAATGCTGACACACGGCGTTTCCCGGCGTCTGGCTGGCAGGGCTGTGTGTCTGCTGCACTTCCAATCTGTCACTGTCGCGCCTGGCCCCGTCTCCTGCTCGTCTCTGAAATGCCTTCTGACCAGCACTGGGGAAGTTATTGGCACATCGTTTATCTTTTCATATTATCACAAGGGTTTTTTTCTACAAACAGCCTCCAGATTACTATCCAGATTATGTTGGGTTGTTCTTCCCTTTACCTGCAGACATTTCTCTTGGCACGCTCGGTGCCCTGCCTGCTTCAGTGCATTCCCTCTGTGCATCCCTGTAATGCAGGGAGTGGGAAGGATGAGGTGTCTTTCCCACAAATGGGCTGATCCCCACATTCCCCCCCTCGATGTTGGGGATACCACAGGAGCAGTGAGGTCTGTGCCCGGTGTGCAGGGAGGCAGCAACTTGCACACAGCTCCCCCCAGCAGGCAGCAGAAGTGGAACATGGAGGCAGCTTTTGGGGTTAAAATGCAATATTTCTCAAAAGGAGCATCCCAAAAATGCCTTTGCACGTACTCCTGCAATGAGACAAGCAGAGGTGCAGGTTGGGGGCTACATGCAGCAGTGGGTTTTCTCCCCAGTTCCCTCTGAGCATCCCTCTGCCCATGGGCTGTGCCAAGGTTTAGGGCTCAGCACTCCCTGCAGCTCCTGGCTGCTCCCTGCGCCGGCACAGCCCTGGCTCACGGGAAGCAGAGCTCTTCTTGGAAGCTTGCTCATGGTTTTATAGCTCTGCTCTGTTAGAGATATCAAAGCCATTTGGTTGCTGTTGCTGTTTTACGAGCCAGGCTTCAAAGGATGCAATTCTGCGTGCCGGGCAAAGATCTGCTCGTATCTCATGGAGAAGTGTGGAAAATCCCTTCCTTGTAGAGCCTGTCCTGCTGTGGGGCATTGCTGTAGCCACATCCCCACTCCATCACAGAGCACGCTGTTGGCCCTGCAGAGCAGCACAGCCTGGGGGCACCAACCCGACCCCCTGGGTCTGAGTGCCTGCACCCTCTGATTGCCAAAGCGATGCTGGGCTCAGGGTCTGTGCCCTGCCCCAGCCCTGCCCCAGATTCTCCACACTGGGAAACTCTCTCAGTGTCTGGGAAGACCCCAAAGCTGCATAAAAGCTCAGCCTGTGATCCACTTCCTTCTTCTTCAGGACTAGGCTAATTTGAGAGTGTGCACTGAGCATTAATTACTGTCCTTGCCATACTTTTCAATCCAGGCATCCTTTATCAGCTGGCTTTTTGCTCGCTCAGGTCCAAGGCCATAAAAGCTCCCCCATTAGGAAAAGAAATATTTTACATCAGGTTTATACTGTGTGCCTGAGGTCATCAGAAGTACAGATCGAGTGGCAGAAATAAACACTGTGCTCTCTCTTTCTAGCATGAAAAAGGAATCAATAACTCATTGATTTAGATTAAAATGTCTTCTTAGCAAAATGCCTCTGAGCGGTGATGTTTGCAGCCCCGTGTGTTGTGATGGTGATGGAAAGCAGCTGCCCCTGTGCTGCAGGCATGGCTCCATCCCTGGTGAGACACCCACAGCTGCGTCCCACCCCCTGGAAGCATGCAACATGGGCAGCTTTTGGAAATCACCTCTCCTGGGGCATGAGCTACGCAGACAGGACGTGGTGGTCAATATATCAGCCTTCTTGGTGAAGTAATTAAGGATAAATGCAGGATTTGGGGCAAAACCCACTCCCCAGAGTGGGAGGTATGACCCCACGGCGCATCACTGGGACACTGCTGGCCATGATGGGGTGCCAGGCCTTTCCTTCGTGCTGCACCACGTCCCTGTATGGCACTTTCACTTCCATCCTGAGCTCCAGCAGCTCCACCCACAGCTATTCCCACCAACTAATTACAAAGTGACTATGTTAGCAAACGCATTTAGAGTCATTAGCAAACAGTCAGCTCGCTGATTTTGAAGATTCATGGCACTGGTATTGGGTAAATGATGGTCTTTGGAGAGTTTTCTTGCAAATGAGCTTAAAGCAAGGTTTGCTCTAGCCTTGGGGAAACATAAAGGAAGTGCAGTCAATAGCTGCAGAAAGTGTGTGCTGCCGGTCCCACTGAGGCAGGCAATGCCTCCCTGAGGTCCTGGCAGTCATTGGGCCGTCCCATCCACCAGCAGAGGCTGTGCTCAGGGACCACCTGCGAGCAGCTCCCGGGGGGTTCCTCCTCTTACCCGCGGGAGGCAGGCAGCAGCCATGCGTTAGCAGTAAGCGTGTGGCTGTTGTTTCCCACATTTGGTTATAAAAACCTGCTGGTCTCCAACTGTGACACGTATTATGGTCTCAGTTTCGCAGTTAGAATAATGTTTAGTTTGGCAACGAATGCTCTCAATGTGCTTATAGAGGAAAGGGCTCTCTGTGTTCTCTGGGAATTGCTCTCAGCCACTCTGGTCCTTCTTTCTGCCCCTTCCACCTGCTCTGATGGGTGCCTGCAGCACTGCCCCATCTTTCGCTGTTGCCACGTTGAGGCGCTGCGTGTGCTCACGGTGGTTTTGCAGTCTCCATCCAAGAGTTGAATGGAGCAATCCCAGAGCTCGGCATGCCTTTATTTTGGGGCACCTGACTTAGGATCTGTCACAACAAGGCTGTATTTCTGCAGAGGTTTGGGGCATTCCCAGAAATTGGCGTGGGTTTTGGAGACGTGAGGGTCCACCATGTCTTGATGCAGTGCCTGTGTGCCCCAAGCTGCAAGCAAAGCTTCCCTGGGTATAGATAACTCGCCTGTGCCTCCCTGCTTCCTTCTCTTTCCATAAATGCTGACGGTGAATTTCTGCCATGCCTCAAAACCTTCTGGAATAAAAACATTAAAGGGAGCAAATTATTTAAGAGCTGGGAGCACGGGTGGGAGAGGCGGCAGGAGGCCAGAGCTGAGCTTTTTGGCCATTAAGCTGCATATCATGCTTAATATAGCAGGTGATAGCTTCAACCTCCCCCCACGTTCAGGACAAGAGCCAAGAAATAGAGGAACTGGTTCTTGTCAAGGGAGACGTGCTGGTGCTGGGGAACCAACGCAGCCCTCTGTTGGGGAAGCACCGGAGCTCTGACACAGAGGACACATCCCTGCAGGAAGGGACAGCTGTGGGTGGGTGCTGGGTGATCTCTGAGCTCCTTCCCAACCCACCCATTCTGTGATTCTGCAATTGCACCAAGGTGCCAGGGGCTCTGGAAACATTCCTGCTTGGTGCTAGGACATGTTGCAATCCCATAAATGGGAACACTGTGGAGAGAATGGAGATCCTGCAGAAGATGCTGCTCTGTGCAGTGCTCCCAGGTGGGCATCTCCTGTTCCCACCCGTTTTCTGTTGGCTTTTTCTCTTTCCCCAGAACTCTGCCTTCCCTTGAACTCATTCAGTGGTTCTCTTCTTTGTTCTTGTCCTTGGAGAGCAGTAACTATTGCAGTGCTGAGGTCGGAGAGTTGCCTTTTGCTGCCAGTGCACTTTGGGGCACAGCTGAGGCCATCCATTCCTCCAGGTGAGTCAATATGGTGGCACAGAGCTGCTCTTCGGTGCCCCAGTTTTGTGTCAGTGCTTAACCTCCAGCAGAGAGAAATAACCAGCTTCTCCCAGAGCAGCACCAGCTCCCAAAAGGAGCCTTATCAGCCCTCTCATCACACTGCAGGACTGACTGCTCGGGGTGAGGTGAGCCCACACTGTGCTGAGCCGCCCAGCCTCCCTGGTGTCACCTCTGCTTTCTGATCATTTTAATTCTTTAGCAGCAGCATCCCCATCTATTAGCCCAACACACTGTGTGTAATACTCTTGATGCTGATTAAATTAAAGAATGTTTTCCACTAAACCCAAGTGGTGATTCTGAGCATTAATCCCTTCTTCCCACCATGGAGATGTTAGCGGCGGTGCTCCCGCAGTGAGGGGCTTTGCTCAGCACTCAGCCTGCAGGATGAAGGCACGGTGCACACAGGGGGAAGAAGCATTTCCTTCCAAGGCAGGAGAACCCCGCTTTATGCTGTGTCTGTGTCTCCAACCTAACGAGATTTTGCTCATTTAACTCTTTAAAAACAAGCGATCCCAGCAGTGCCTGCTCTGCTCCAAGGGGACAGCACTGGCTCCTGCTACACTGTGCTAGCAGAATGAGAAATGCCCTTTGGTCTGCCAGGCTCCACCTGTGGCTCAGCCATCTCCATTAAGATGGAGAGCTGTAGGGAGTCATGGGAAATTCCTAGTAACCCCACGAGAGTTCTTTTCCTACCTTTGAGGAGATGTAGCTGAGGGTTCTCCTGGAAAAAAAAATAGCTTAATGCTAATACAGCACAGCTTTTATTAAAGGGAAATATTTTGCACTTCAAAGGATCTATCAAATATGCAGATTTAGAAACAAAAAGTGACTTTATCTGACCATAAAATCTTGTCACTGCATTATCCATTTGCCATGGGTAGCCGGCTTTGAAACGGAGTTCTCATCAGGGTGGTTCTTTCCTTCCCGGTCAGGGAATGAGATAAGGCAGAAAAGAAAAACCCACTAATAAAAAGTCAATATTTGGTTTGGCTTAGAGAATTGAAACCTCTTTCTTCTGTGAAACTGCTGCTGACCTCGCAGGGATTACTTTTATCTGATCTGGGGCTCCCTCCCAGCAGAGAGGGATGGGGCCAGGAATGGGGTCTGTCCCCACTGCTGGGATGAGCCATCCTGGTGCTGGGTGCCCTGCCTCTCCCAGCGGCTGCTCGGGGCTCTTAGCTCCCTGCATGGTGGGCCTGGAGCATTTCTCTTTAATTTATGAAGCTTCTGTGAAAGGGCATTGAATTAAAGCGGGGATTTGCCAAATCGGTGCACCTTGCTGAAAGCCTGAAATGCAATCTTGCTTGGCCTACCTATTAGGAAGAAATATTATTGTTTTCTGCAGAGAGGGGTGGTTAATCTATACCTTTCTGGTTTTAATCTGAAATGAGAAGATAAAATATTCCTCCCTGCTGCTGGTGGGAGATGTTTGCTGAAATCCCACTGGCTGCTGCTTCTCCTGCAGCTCTGGGCCGTGGGTGCAAAGCACTGCGTGCCCTGTGCAATGCGAAGCAGAGGGTGGAACTCCTGCCTGACGAACCCCAGGCTGCCGCCCTGCTGGTTCCAGCCCCCACCAGGCACCTCATGCTGCACAGGTCTGGGCTGCTCTGCCCAGCGCCGCCCGCCGGAGCGATGGCTCAGCTCTATCGATTGTGTCAAAGGCAGTAATTCGAGAAAGCTATTTAAATTCACGAGAGGAAGCTCTCGCAATTATAAGTGTCTGCAGCGGATTATTAATCACTGCTGTTATGGCTATCGAGCCACGAGGCAGACACTTTCTGTAAGGCTGACGTGAGCTCGTGCCTCTCAGTAAGGACACGGGTCTTGCTTTGCTGACTGGTTCACAGTGTGGGATGAGAAACGAGCAAACCGGTCGTTGTAGAAATCAGCACAGAGCACTGAGTGTGTGAGCTTTCAGGAGTTTAAATTCATATTCCACCGTCTGTGGGGATGGATAGAGCCACTGATGTGTCCTGCGGGCACCTGGCTGCTGCTGGGGATGTTGGCTGGGCAGAGCAGCGCCGTGCAGACCTGCTTCCCCAGGCCCAGGTTAGCAGGCAGCTGAGCAGAGCAGTTCCCTATAGAAAGCTGCAGAAGAGATCAGAACAGCTCTCCCTCTCCTCTTCCATCTCCTTTGCTCAGTGACCTAGAACTAAATGTTTTATTATTAGAAGGAAACGTCTGTGTGTGTGTGTTGCATCCCCAGCAGGCCTTTGGCGCAGGTTTTGCAGGGCTCCACTGATGTGATGTGATGCTGCAGAAAAGTAGGGACCTCAGCATCCCATGGGAACCGGCCATGGGTCCCCACCCACAGGACCATCCCTCTGGGTTCTGGGGCTGACCCCTTGGAGTAGTATTATGGGGTGGCTGGCACAGCACTTTCCCCTCCTGAACTTGTGCTGGTTTTGATTAAAATCCTCATCAAACGTTTGTTTTGCCTGAAAGGAAGCTTTTGTTCTCATTTCGGGACCTCTCGGTTATAAAAACTTGAGCTGAAAGCACTTAATTAAAGATGTGTTTTTCCTGCTCTGTGCCTCGGGAGGTTATCTCAAGGCACACCATGTAACAGGGTGGCACTGCAGCCTGGATGGTTCATCCAGGGACCCCTCCAGAACCCCTTCTTTTGGGTGATAGGGTTTCCCCTTGCAGGAACAAAGTGCTCCACGTTGGCTCTGATCGCCAGCAGATACATGACTGTGATGGAGCAGAGGAGAGTGTTTGAATGGAAGGAGAACTCTCCCCCAGAGGATGCTCCCAGCACTGGGTGTGGAGCTGCCATTGGATGTCCTCGTGCTGCCAAGATCTTGGATTTTGCTCATCAGTCATTGGTGGCTGTCAGAAATTCTCCTGCAGGAGCCAATGCATAGAGCACTTCCGATTCCACCCCTGTTACAGAATGGAAAGAATTAGTGCCTCAGTCGCAAGCATAAGGCAAAGAGTTTTTCCTATGGAAACTGCCCTGGGAACCTTAGGGCGTTGCTGTGATGTGTTCCATCACGTCTTTCCCAACTTCATTTCCCTTTGGGCTGGGGTGGGTGCAGTTGTCCTTCCTTAAATTTAAGTGTCTCCTAAATAAATGGAATTCACTGTGGCTTATGTTTTAGCCATCTTCTTTCTCCATCCTTTTACATCTTTTTGGGATGGAGAGGGAGGGGTTGCGTGGCACAGATGGGAGAAAGCCGGGTGGGAAGAACGTGGCAATGTCCCCTTTCCCTTCTCACCATTTGCAGCAGTAACAGCCTGAGCCCACACACTGTGAGCAGCCAGCTCAGCACTGATGGGTGCCGCCGTTCTACTGCGCTCTGCTTGGGTTGTGTTTGTATTCACGCTTCCCACCCTCTTCCTTCCATTAGCCCCGACGTGTTCAAGTCTCATTTTCACATGGAGTTTGCCATGCAGAAGTGCTGCCCCTTCCCACCAGGACTGCTATGGGGAGGAGGAGGTGATGGCACTCGGAGCGAATGGGGCAGGAGCTGTGCTGGGGGCCCCCGAGGCACCGCCCCCGCTTCCCTCTTCCATTTCATGCGAGACGAGGACAACGTATGCTTCTGCTGCACCAGTTCTTGAGATGTTAAAAAACAAAAAACAAGAATAAATATTGCAGACAGCCCCTGGACAGTCTGTTCGAGATGGAAATCCAGCTCTGCGCTCAATGCGACATTGCTGGCTGCAGGAGGGGCTGCAGTTCTCAGACAGGAGCCCCACGGAGCAGCAGCGGTGCGGAGGGCAGAGCTGCAGGGCCGTGTGGGGTCATTCCTTTGGGCACCGCGAGGCTCTGATTGATGGCCTGGGGAACAGCTTCTGGTTCAGAGTGCACATCCGCCCCGTTCATGCTCCATGATCTTTACCCCCTTGAGGAAACGGCAGAGAAAGGGCAGATTATCGCCACCAGACCGGGCTCCGGGCATTACCATGAGAAAGGCACAGCAGCCCCGCTCAGCACCGCTCCCCAGCGCAGGCTCCCCCATTTGTGCACCAGCAGCGTGGTGTCCTGCGAGGACCCTGCAGGTCGGGGCTGTGCTGGGGAGGAATGCTGCTTGCTGCTCTCGGCTTGACGTGGACCCAACACAGGGACACGCGTTGGGTGCTGTGGGTTTGAGTCCCTCCAGGATATGTTGAGGTCTCCGGGAGGGAGCAGCCCCATCTCCCCACGGGGCTGCTGTGTGTTATCCTAACGCAGCTAATTAATACAGTGGTGTCTATAATCCCACGCAGGGAGAGCTGAAGCGTTCCCCAAAGCTTCTTTGCATCATAAAACTCCTAATCAAATACAGCGTAGATCCCTGCCCTCTCCATAGCTCTAATCCCACTTCTCCTCCAGAACTAAACGGCTTTAAATTCTTCAGCCCCTGCCGTATTCAGCTGCAGAAACAAAACCGTTGCCATTTTTAATTCCTCCCCCAGCGCCAGACCAAAACCTCCGCAAACACCGCCTCAATAATCCCCACTAATTTATCGGAGGTGCTCGTGAATGCTAATTTTCATGTGCAGCGCTCCTGGATCACAATTACAATTGACTGGCTATAAAATGATAATTATACACTGGGAGCTTTGCGTTGTGTAAACACCTTAAATTGATTCCCCTGCTCTGCCAATGGTGAAATTCTTTCCATAGCATGCTGGCGCTATCTGAGATCGAAACGATTGCGCCTTTTCAAAACTTTTCTACCATGTATGGATTTTCTTGCTGGAGGCAGTGAGCACGGCAGGGAGCTCTGCCTGCAGGCGGGGGGGCTGGGGCTGCAGGGTGATGCTGAGCTGGGAACTGGCAGCCCAAATCCCATGGGCTTGCTCTAGGCCCTCCGTTCCCCATGCATGGCAGTGTCCTGTGCTGAAACAGTGATTTCCCCTTTGGCCCAGCAGCTCCTGAGCATCCTCCTGAGTGCCATGAGCATCATCCTGCACCGTGGCTCCATTGGGCACAGTGGTACCTCTGGCAGACAGCTGGTAATCCTGTGTCCAGTATGAGAATGTTTGGTACAACAGTGTGTTTCTGAAGCTGTTGGTAGTTAATCAGAGTTAAATGTTAACCAGAACTGTTAACCAAGATAACCAGAACTGTCCTGCTCTTAGCCTGTGTTGGTGCATCCAGACCCCTCATGCTGGGGCAATGCCTATCCATGAGGTATTTCATCAAACTGCAGAATATTTCAAGTTGGAAGGAACACAGAGGTACCACGGAGTCCAACTCTTGGACTCATGTGCCTCCTATCTCAGGGCTGGGTGCTGTTCCTGTGCAGATGGGGATGAATTGGCCCAGGGGCTGCAGTTCAGCTGTGTTGAGCTCCTGGCCATCCAGCCCTGAGCGCTGCACTCGCTGCCTCTGCTGAGCCCGTCTGGGGAAGCAATGGCTTTACACCATGTGTTACATTTCCCAGAATGTACGATCCATCCATTTAAAGTATTTCCCTCCTCCAACAGCAAATAGCACGGAGCAGCCCACCCCACCCTGCCCTGCCCAGCTGTGAGGGGAGTTCTGCCAAATTTTGTGCAGGGGAGGTCGCAGAGCATCGTGAGCACCATTCTCTGCAAGGCAATAGCTCCAGACAGCGCTCCGACACACGCCAAGCATTTAGAAATATGTTCGTGGCACAATTTTGTACCCCAACAACACGGCAAGGCATTGTACAGCTCAGGTGAATGATTGTTTTGAATATATGGACAGCTTAGCTTATGAAATACATAACTCATCCGGTATATGGAAAAGCAATGCATCTTCCATATGAGCAACAAATCAGAGATTACTATCCTTGGGGAACAGAACGGCTGTGCTGCACTGAGCATTTCAACTTGGAGTTGACGCAAGATTTCATTCCTGCTCCATGACCAAATTTCCTAAGCCGAGCTGTCGAATGGAATGAGCTCACTCTCTCCCTGAGCCGTGCTGCAGGTCTGCTGGAAGGCTCCTGCTCTGCTCCAGCAGCTATGGGGAGAGCAGTGAGAGCATTGCACTCCTCAATGGCAAAGACCCATCTCTGGGAGGTCATAGGATGGTGTAACGGGGACGTGGCTGCGGGCACAAACCCGGGGCCACAACCTTGGCCATGGCTGTGTGTCCCTGCACAGTGGGACATGTTCCATGCTGGTGACACAGCGACTTCGTGCCTGGCCCCTCTGCTGCTCTGCCCACCTGGTGCCCACCGGTGCGTGCGTCGGGCTCAGGAGATGATCTCGTTACAGGAAGATTATGCTAATGAAATGTTTCCTGAGATCAAACTCATTTTGTGTTCAAAAGCATTAAAATAAATGGCTTCTAATTGAATCTTATAAATGGTTCCCTCCTGATAATGAGCTGCTATTAATTATAATTGAAGGAAGGCAGAACGTAAACACACAGCGCAGCGCGGGGGGAAGCGGGGGCACTGCGGGGCGTCCCCATGGCCCCGGCCCTGCTGCTGTGCTGGGACTGCAGCGCCCTGTGGGCTCTGCTGGGGACACTGCAGGGATTCTCTATTGGTGAGGAGGAGACAGGGACGTGTGTGTCACCCGCATTGGCTCCCGTAAGGTCTCAGCTCTGTCTCACTGCTGTTTTCTTTTTATTTTGGATAAGCCCCGTCCTTCTCACTGCAGCGCTCTCTGCAGCGAGGGTGACCTCATCTGCTTCAAAGCAGAGAACGGGCATCTGAGCTCCACCAGAGAAAATTTACAGGAATCCATCTGTCAACAGGGACGTTTCCATTTAATAAGCGCTGGGTTTGAGCTCACATCAGCCCCTCCATTATTTATAAGCTGAGATCGTACAACTTCTCCACTCGGGTCTAAAAAAAGCAGTGAGTGTCTTTTATTCTCCCTTCACACGGATCAGAGCCGGGGGGGCTGTGGGGCTGCAGGGGTCTGCTGGGACCCAGTGGGGATGCTCAGTGCTTTCTGCAGTGCGCTCTTTTTGCTCGGGGGGGGGCACCCTCAGGACCCTTTCATGTCATCCGTTTGCTTTTCTCCCTTTGAGGTCTCTATTTAGGGCACGGTGTGGCCGTGGCCGGAGCAGCTCGATCCGGAGCCACTAATGGCCCTGGCTCTGTGTCTCGTCTGCTTGAAGGGAATAAAAGGGAATAATTAAATAGCCAGCGAGGCAGCGATCGATAGCATTGCACTGGTAATGATGGAAAAAGCACTGCCTGAAGGATCTGCTGCAGGGTGGCAGTGCTGGAGGGCTGTGTTGCTGTGGGTCAGTGCTCTGTGGGATCAGGGGGAGTGGACTGCGTTTCTGTGCTGGAGCAGCACCAGTGCTGTATTTAAACATGAGCTCATTTGTGTGGGTGAAAGGTAAAAGGAAAACTCCCTGGGGCGAGGGGTCACTGCCCTCCTCCAGGAATCCCTCAGAGCAGTGCAGGCTCGATGGGGAGCTCCATGGCTCTTTGGGGAGATGAATGGCTTTGGGGTGAAATTTGGCTTTCTGGGGCACAGGAAAGCTGCTGAAGCACCATACCATGGTCCCCAGCACTCCCCCTGCAGCTTTATGGCTGGGAAAGCCAGTGCTAACGTGCTAATTGGCTTTAACACCCGAGCTAGGAAAGAGGCAAATTAGCCCGAGCATCGCACTTAATCCCACAGCGGGGTCCAGTTTGTGCAGCCCTGGACCCACTGCATGGGATCCCACTGAGCCACCAGGTAGGGTTCAGCATGGTGCAAAGCATCACTTCCTTCCCAGTGCCTCCAGTGCTGCTGCTGTGCCGCACGGCTGCCTGCAGGGACCCCCGGCACCGGTGCTGGGAGTGGAAGGCATGGGCTGCTTCCAGCAGCACGTCAGCCCCATCCTGCTCCAGTCAGCTGCTCGCTTCAGCATGGCGTGGCAGGGATGGTAATTGTATGTTGAGTGCTCTCCGGTTGATTAAGAACATATTTATTGAAGTTTATCTACTGTAATATGTATGAGTCTCTTATTAGATAATTGCCAAACCTCAAACACCTGTTTAACAGATCATATATATAACCCATTACATAGTTGTGAAACCACACTTGCTTTTAATTCCTCAAACGCGGATGTGAAATCCATTCCCAATTAAATTCATTCTGAGGTGCTCCTCTGCCAAAGCCTTCCCCCTTCCTGTGTGAAGGGACGTGAGAATGGCTGGTGGCAGTGGTGAGGGCACTGTCTGCAGAGGCTGTCATTCCCAACCTCAGTGATTCTGTGACTCTTTGCTGGTCCGGGGATGCAGGTGGGGGATGCAGTTGGTGGGTGGGCACAGCTTGCTGGTTGGACTGGATGACCTCAGGGGTCTTTGCCAACCTTAATGGTTCTATCATTCTATGGAGGAAGACTGATAACCTGCTTACTTCCATTTCTGCAAAAGCCTTGCCCAAAGTGTTCTCCATGCTCTGGAGCAATGCACCAGGCTGCAAAGCACCAATTCTGGCAGCTGGCAGCTCGCTCCTGCCTCTCTCTGGTTATTTTCTGTTCATGATAAAACAACGCAGAAAGGAAGCATGAAAGCCATGGGGAGGGTGAGAAGAAACACGATCCCTTATCTATTGCATGCCTGACCTGCTCAAATGTTCCTGTATCAGCAACTATTTTGCCTGGCTCTGGGTTTTCACAAAGCTCTTGAGCCCTGAGAACGTAATCTGAGATTGCACTGGTGAACTGCAGGCCCCAGTTCCTCTTTGCTTCCCTCTGCAGTGTGCTCTGCTCAGAGCACCGCTCAGCCCTGGGGTTCAGCTTTAAACCTAAGTAGCAAGGAAAGAGAAAAAGCGCCTCACTCTTAATAGGAAAGGAGTAACCTCTTCATCTCCGTCTGCAGCCGCGCTCGAAGCCGTGTATAAGTGCTATCTGTCAGGAGAAGCCATGTGCGGGGCCCAGAAAGGCGGCAGCCCTGCGCTCTGCCCTCGCCCCCATGTTGATTTTGATATTTTTAATATCGCATCCAGACAATGCAGCCTGTCAAACGCCATGCGAAGCATCCCTTAACTAAGTCAATTTAAAATGTGTAACAATTATAAAGAGATGGGTTCAGATGAGTCAATTTGTCTTGAGTGTTTTCTAGCTGAACTTAATAATACCGGAGATGTGAGAGAAATTGGAAACAAAATCACCCTCTGCTTTCAATCCTTTTGAGAAGTCGAGATACCTAATTTGCTCCGGCAAGTGACAAATGTCCCTCCCCTCTCCTAATTACATCTTGCCTTAGTCACAGCGGTGCCTGCTAAATCTCCTTTTGTGCCTGCACACACCGCACAGCGCCCTTCTTTGCAAAGGAGGAAGAAAGGAAAAGTTCTTGACTGGATATAATGGAAGAGCGATCCACTGCGTTCACGTGGGTCTGCTGTGGGTGTGGGACACGCAGGCTGAGCTCTAACTACAAAGTGGTGCCCAATGGGAGATGTTGTGCTGGGGGTCCTATGGGGAGCTGAGGCTTCCAGAGCTGCAAGGGAAATGAGAGCAAGTGTGTGCCTGGTGTGTGTGGGACCGGTGGGGCTCTAACCATGGGGCAGACGGGCATGGCACCGCAACCAGAGCCCCAGCAGAGCTCCTCCTCCAGGAGCTGCAGCTCTATTTGGCCATTTGTCTTGCTGGGTCTAATTACACCAAGAAAGCAATTATAATGTTATGCTCTTCGGATTATCATTCTTGCTCAGGGCACCTCAATTAGAGTATGGTTTGTAGCTTAATGATTCGGTGCAAACTTCCAAACTGCAGATCAGCCATGTCTGGTCGGTTATTTACTGCTCACTGGGCTGCCCTGAGCTCAGGGGTGCTGGGCCAGACAGCTGCCATTGGCTGGTGACACACTGCTGGGGTCCATTCGGGAGCTCCTGGGAGAGTTTCACAACCTCTTTTCCAGTGGAAAATTTCATTAATTAATTACAAAATGGTAAATATAACCAGAGACTCTGGTTTTAACCGGAGAATATTCTCATGATAAATGCCATGGTGTTCCTTGGGTATGAGTCCAGGAGAAGGTTAAAGAGCAGCAAGCAGGAGCCAAAGCCCTTTGCCTGCAGCACCGAGCATCTCTTGCTGCTCATGGTCAGTTCCCACCAAGTTTTCCCACTGCAGAGGCTGGCAGCCAACCTCGGAACACTGGGGCCATTAAATTTTCATGACATTTTTGCAGGGATGTCTTAAAAACAAAGCACTGTCACAAACGGGGAGTGGGATGTGGGAAGGAGAGGTGGCTTGCTGGGCTGCCAGGACTCCAGGTCAGGGTTTGCTGGTGGCCCTGGTGGCACTCACACAGCATCTCCTCAAGGCACGTTTCGCTCCCCGCAGTCGCCCATGGCTGCAGCAGTTTCCCCCTCTCCCTGCATCTCACTGAAGCTCAGCACCGTGCCGAGCACTGCAGGCACTGCTGTCTTTCATTTCAGTGGTGGCTGCATTTCAGGAAGCTAATGAAGTGATGATTTGCCTTAATTGGCCCCTCGGATCTGCCGATCGCTCCTCGGGCTCTCAGGTTGAGCAGAGAGCTGGTGCCTGCTGTTACTGGCAGGGCAGAAGGGCTGTGCCTCGTAGCAGGGAGGGTTTGGTGTGTGAGCAGCACCGGGTGCCATGGTACCCACTGCCATGGGGTGCCCCTGAGTGTGCCAGTGGCAGATGTGCAGCATGTCCTGGCACCACAGCCTTCTCCATCTCAATCATAAGCTCTTAAAAAGGGACAGATATCCAAAACATTCCAGACATTCTGAACATCCTCCCTGAGAAGCCATCGCCTGCATGGGACATGCCCTGGGTCACGGGGCAATGGCAGGAAAGGATGGAACCAGAGTCACAGGGGGCTGATTTGGGGTGGGACATGTGTGTTATTGCTATAGGAATAAATATTTTGCAGGAGAGTCAGGTCCACAGCTGATGGCCTGACGTGGGCTGGGCTCCAGTTGGGTGGTGAGCAGGGAGAAACCAGCTGAGGCAGCACAGTGAGAGGGGATCTCAGCAGTTTGCATCTTCTTTGGGTGATTTGGGCAGCACTGCTGGGGACGCAGCAGAACGATGTGAGCAGCAAAGCGCTGGGCTGGGTTTCCTGCTCTGCTGGTGTTGTGTTCACAGCCAGAGCTCATCATGGAAAGTGAGATTCAGGAGGAATCCGGGGCTGGTGGGGGAGCGGCGGAGCCCTGGCGGCGGGGGAGCAGCTGGAGCTCAGCCGAAGCCACAGCTGCGGGGAGTTGAGTTACTCAGCTTCCAAATCCACATTTTTCTGCGGTTCCCTCATTTGAATGTGGAATAATGCAGGAATTGTGAGCGGGGCTGGGCGGGAGCACCCAGCCTGCAGCTGGTGCATGGGGCTGCCCATGGGGCACCGACCTGAGCCCACCACAACGTCCCCCAATTACGCAAGGGGAAGCACCAAAAGGTGCGATAAAGGCTGCTGATGTGCACGTAGTCCTTGTACAGATCCTGCTTGGGATTATGCTCCCTCTTTGCATTGTGCTGTGCCCAAAGGACCCAGCCTGCACCCAGCAGCCTGCAGCGCACCCTCCCCCGGTGCAACCCAGTCAAGGGAGATCCAGCCCTACTGGCATTCCTCAGATGCCTGCAAGGGTTCGGGTTGGCCAAAAGGGAGCCCTGGCAGGGAAGGCAGCACACACAAATACTTCTCATTCCAGATGCTAACCCAGCCGGGTTTCTTTTAAGCATTCCACACCTGTTTTCCTCCCTCTCCCTTCTTAGAGCTCCACGGAGGTCCTGGGTTCTGCTCGGTGACATGGAGCAGCAGGCACATCCCTGGGGAGCATCCTCTGTGCCATTAGCAGCTGGCTCAGGGCTCTGTGGGGTTTTCTGCTGCCTCCTGGTGTCCCAATCTCTCCTTGTTTCACAGCACTTTCACTCCCCCAGTCTGTGCATGTTACTCCCAAAGCCTGCATTGATGGGTAGGTAGTTGCACTGGATCATCATCTTAGAGGTCTTTCCCATCCTATAATTCTACTGACTGCATTTCTCAGGTATTTGTGCTTTACTCCATGCTGCAGCCAATAAATGCACTCACTAATTGGTGGTAAGTAACGAGGTGAGCCTGGCCCAACCCATGGGCAAGGCAGCAGAGCTTTATCTTTTGGATACACATACAGCTTCAGTGTCCTCACCAGGCACAGAGACATGGGGAAGGTCTGGTCCCACCGCAGAGCGAGCGCTGTGTCTCCAAAATTAAACACAGTTGCCATAGAAATATTAGTTGGGAACAAAATCTTCGAGATGACACTTCAGCAGAAGATGGAGCGTTAGGGAGAGATGAGGACAGGGATGAAAATAGAACAGTTAAAAGGGAAAGCCTTCAAAGGAAGCACAGTGTAGGTGAGCACAGAACGCACCGCAGTGGGTCAGTGTGTTGGTAGTGGTGGAATTGTAGGGCCTTGTGGGGAGGTGTGAGCTGCAGGACTGAGGGCAGCTGCAGGATGGATCTGAGATGGAGCGTGCAGCAGAATCAGGAGGATTTAGATTGGATACAAGGTAGAAGTTTTCTTTGCTAAGGGTGATGAGGCACTGCACAGGGTGCACAGAGAGGTGGTGGTGCCCCATCCCTGCAGACAGCCATGGTCAGGGGATGGGGCTGTGAGCGCTGATGGAGCTGTGGATGTCCCTGTGCACTGCAGGAGTTGGACCAGATGGCCTTTAGAGGTTTTCCTTCCAACTTGAGCGCTTCTTTTGCTCATGCTTGTTGGGAAGTGCCAACATACAACCCAAAAGCCAAAGAGGTGTCACGTTCTCCATTTTCTGCCTTCAGGTTGAGGCTGGAAGGAGGCTTCCAGCACTGGATCTGTGCCTCTGCCCCAAAGGAACATTTGTATGGAGTGTGGGGAGGGAGGTAGAGAGGTGTCGGAGTGATGCAGAAGTCCTGCTGAAACTGAGGTGGGAATGGGGCTGAGGATAGAGATGGGAATGGGTGCTGGGGTGAGAAAGGGAATAGGGATGAAGACGGAATACTGACAGAAATGGGGTGAGAATGGAGATGGGGATAGGGATGATGAAAACGGGGATGGGGATGGAGACAGCGGCGGGGATGGGCATTGGGCAGGCAGCCCAGGGGAAGCAAGGGGCCACGACCTGGCAGAGCAGCGCCTGCCTGGCGCACCCACCTCCTGCGATCTTCCCACTTAAGAGGCAGAGGATTACCACGAAGTCGTAGTTTTCCCATGAACCACCTCCCACTGTGTTACGCTCTGAAGTTAATTGCAAATGAGGAGATGGAAATAGCTTATTTTGACTTTCCTTAAACAGTGCTTCATTGATTTTTCTTTGCCTTATTTTTTTTTTCTGTCTCGAGAGGCAGGCCCATATCTATTGGAAAATAGCAATTATTTCTGTAATTCCCTAGAATTAGTGGAATTAGTTGAATGGGGGAAATCTGAAGCAAAATTCTGGTTAGGAACACACTGAGGTTGGAGGCGCGACGCGGTGCTGCATCACAGCCAAACACAGAAGCAGCATTTTTAATAACCTGCAGGTTTAACTCAATGATGAGAGCATAATTAACTTGCTGAGATGAAACACAGGATAAACCTTTGATTTCTTTTTCTCGAAGGATGCTGCAGATAGATCCCGAACTTCGTGTTCAATTACTTAAAAGAGAAAAAAAATTAGCAGCTTTCTGATGAGAAAAGCACACTGCCTCCTTCATAAGGAGAGATTTATGAAGGACAGCGGAGGAGCCTACCTCGGGGCTCAGTCACTGCTGGCTTTTTTCAGGGGGTGATTCAATTACTTTAAGACACATCGCCTAAAAGAACAGAGCGGGCTCTGTTCCTCGGCAAATTAATCAAGTTCCTTGGGTGGTTTCTCCGGGTTAGTAATTCTGTTGAGGCGGCCTTCTGTTCCCTGCCTCGTCCCTGCAGAGAAGGCAGCAGGGAGAAATGGCTGTTTGTGCCCCTGGTCTCAGTGCAGAGCACCGGGGGGAGCGCTGCTCCAAAACCCGCCCGCTCGGAGCGGCTGTGAAAGCAGCAACTGGTTGGGAGAGCTGTGAAAGCAACGTGTGAAGGGTAATATTTTCACTGCGCCAAAAGGCCGTTTGGGTTTGTTGTCATCCGTGAAGGGCTGTGGATTTGATTCGTAATTACCGTGAGTGATGTTTGCTGGAGAGCGCGAGCGGATCCTGGAAATGTCACCGATTTTTAACACCTTTTTTTTTTTTCCTTTTTTTTCTGCTCTTGAATATTCATAGCTCCGCTGTGCGGTGCAGGCAGACGGGGAGCAGCGCAGGCGGTGATGTGGGCAGTGCCACAACCTGATCCTGGGGCGATGGTCCCTATTGCACCGTGTTGAGTGAATCCCCACCCCCTTATCCTAGCGACCAGCTCTGCGTAACAAGGTCAGGATCTGAAGGTGAAGCAGGCTTCTGTGTCCTGTGCAGCTCCCAGCAGGAAGATGGCATAAGGCAGCACTTGGGTGCCACCCTGCCCCATGCCAGGTCTTGGAGCTGTTTTGCTTTTTGGGAACATGCATGGAAACACAGCTGTTGCTCCATTAGCCCTAAAGAGGCAGCTTCATCAGGGATAGCTGACAGCACCTCATTGCCTATCTCAGCACTCAGCTCCAGCACTGCCTCTCTCCCAGCCCTCTCTGCACTCTAGGACTGTTCCCCCCATCGCTCAAGGCTGGGATGTGGCTGCAGGGGGATTTGTTGCTGGAGCAATGCTGCGCTCGTGCTTAGGAAAGTAGGGCATCTGCTTGGCAGCTCTAGAAATAATGGGAGATTGGTTTAATTATTCTACAGAAACACTCAGATTGTGCAGATGCTGAGCGTAGGTTTAATATAATTAAGACAACTCACGTCTATAAACATGTCTGGGACAGCCGGCGGTGGCAGAGCAGTGCTCCCCCTCCAGCCACAAGCTGGAGCTCCCAGTGCAGCACCATGGGACGTGGCTGTGCCAGATCAGTTTGGCACTCTGGCTGAACCCGATGTCTTCCCCATTGCAAGGTGAACACACCCCAGGCACAGCACCACCCACCCATCCCACCCCACAGCCACCCGGGCTGTGCTGTTACCCATCCCTACCCCAGCTTCACCCCCAGGTAGGTGGGAGACCCACACATGGCTGCAGAGTAATTAGAGCGAAGGCACACACACAGCAGTGCTGATTTCTGCATTAGCATGATAATGAATGTTCTCACTAGAACCTTGTAATTATGTTTCCTCTTTTTTTTTTTTCCCCCTCCCCCTGAAAGTATAATTAATTATGAATAGAGCCAGAATTTGACACTAACGCATATATTTTTTTTTTTTTAAATCCCTTTTGGCTCCATTTGTGCCCTATTAAAAATTTATGAAGGAAACCAGAGGTAAAGCCATTTTCCCATGCAGTCGCTCCTATAAATTCAATGGGAATCACATTAAAAATAATACTAACTGGAAAAGGCAGGAGGGCACTTTGCAGATGGTTTCTGCCCTCTTCATAGGACATTCTCCTGGACAGGACGTGGGGTTTCCCATTCGAAATAAGAGAGAATCCAGCTTGGGAGAAGGCAGCAGGTGAAGGGATGCAGCAGGGCGTAGGCCAGGCACTACAGCCTGGTGGTGGCACAGCCACTGTGTGGGTTCACTGTGGGCTAGGAGATGCTGGCCCTGCAGCTGCTATCCCTGGAGGTGCCACCCCCATAGGTGACACTCCTGCAGGTGCCATCCCGGGGGGGTTTGGGGTGATGGGGTGACAGCATCCCACACACAGAGCAGAGCCCCCCAGCCCTCCTCCTCTGCCGGCTGCCATTCACGCAGCCTTCCCTTGCTGTAGGTGGGAACTGTTTTTCTTCCTAAATTGCATTTATTCTAACAAATGTCTCATGCAAACACAATTGCAGGTTTGCTGGAGGGAGATGCTATTTGCAGGCAGCCTGGCCCAGAGGTAGATTTATTCTCCTTCCTTCCATTCATTTGAAGCTAAAGTAATAGCTCTAACTACATCTGACTTCTAATAAGCGCGTTACTGGGAACAAACCTGAGTTCTGCATGTATTTCCCTCTTTGTCAGCTCTATCCAGGCACTTTTTCTCCCTCTCTTTTTACAATAACAGAATCAGAGCCTTGTCAGCTGGAAGTTTATATGCCCTACTTATAGCACTGCTGTGCTCGTGTCCTGGCATACGGAGCTCCTCACCCTCCGCTCACGGAGTGGAGCTGTGTGTGCACCCTGGTTCAACTGCCTGAAGCACGCTCTGTGCTGTGAGCTTTGCTGCTTAGCAGCAGCTCCTTGAACTCGGGGTTGCTGCAGAACGGGCATTCTGCTGGGCAGTGCCTGCAGGTTTGCTCCTCGCACCAATCAGTTGATGTCCATTGGTTCCGACTTGAGGGCCGGGCACCAAACCTGGCTGCAATTTGGCATCCACCTAATGGTTTAATTAATGAGCTGTGTTAATTACGGGCTCAGTGCCCCTACAGCAGAGCGGTGGTACAGTGCAGGGCACACGGCTCTGCCACTGCTGCCTTTCCCATGTGGATTTCTGCTTGCTGAAGTCGGCTCTTCTGTTAAATATAGCTGATGAGCTGTTCCTGAATTGCACCTAATTACGGCTCCTCTTCAGCGCTTCCTGCCAGCTCGCAGCACCAGGAGAAGGGAGACTCGAGCTCCTCCACTATCCCACAGCTTGTGCTCGGAAGGAAGGAGAAGAGAAGTGGTATTCTCTGAGAAGAGAGGGGGAAATAATCCTAGTGAGGCTCCTGCTGAGCTCTGCCTGTGGAGATGTCAGAAGTCAGGTGCGCAGCATGGAGCAGGGCTGCAATGGTCACCGTGTGGAGCATCTGCAGCTCCGCAATGGTTCTGCCTCACTTCCACAGCTCGTCCATAGGACCTTTGGTGAAGGTGTTTTGCACCTCTGTCCCCAAGTGGGGCTCTTGCTGGAGCTGAAGCACTTTTTTCCCAGCTGTGGTAACTCTGGGCCACTGCCCTGTGTGGGTGTGCACTGGGCATTGCCTGCCTGGTTCTGCTCAGATACCAGAGCTCTTCCCTGGAGGAGGAGGGGTAGAGCCAGCACGACCGAAAATATGCAGATCTGCTCTCTGGTTAGAAGTGGCCTGGCTACCAGTTTCAGTCTCAGGCACTTGGCTTTGCTGTGGGAAGCCCTCATCATTTTCTGCTGTTTTACTCATAGCCAGAAATATGATGAAACCAGAACTGAATGTGTTTTTTCTTTCCGTTTCATTACAGTAAGCATCATAAATTATTCAGCCATGAGACTCAACCACATTTCTTACTTTAAAGGAGCTTCCTTTTGTCTCCAGACGCCGGACCTGGGGCAGGGCAGGGCCCTGCTGGTGGTCTGGAGGTGGCTGGTGTGCCCCTGGCCCCTGCCTGGTGCAGGGATGGCACTGCCAGCCGTACCCACTGCCCCTGCAGTGCTGGGGCCATATCCCAGGGTAAGGTGGGGGATGGACCCAGGTTTGGGGCCACCAATGTGGTGCCAGCTCCTCCAGCACCACATGTCCTAGGACAATGTCAGCTTAATCAGCGCACTCCTCGTTAGCAGGGCCCTATAATTAGAAGCAGCAGCCAGCCATCTGCTTTTATCTCGTCACATCGCACAGTGCATCCCTGCTGCCCTTTATGACCGGCCATCGCTTTAGATCAACATTTTCACTCCGACCCCCCCCAGCCATGTCTTATCCCACTTTGTTATTGCTAATCACTGACACCAGCGATGCTCTGGCACGAAGGGCAGCAGGCAGAGCTGAAAGCAATCCCATGTCTGACACCCTACTGCCTGTTTTCCTCCATTCTTCCTTGTTGTCCCTAAGATGTGATGTTTTTGAGGTCCCAGCATTGTCACGGACCTTAGAGGAGCATGGAGAAAATGGAGCTGCGTTTCCATCTTATGAGGTTCCTCAACTTGTAAAATGCTTTCTCACGTTTCTCCTGACATCCCACCCTGCTGAGGACTGCACAGTGTGCCTTCAGCCCGCGCTGGTGGCCAGAGACAGGCAGGGTGGGGGGCACAGGACCTTGTGATGGAGCTTCGGCGACAGCACCCAAAGAAAAGCATAAGGCACATAAATGGATTAACAGCCACGGTTTATTAGCGCTCCTTAATTCACTCCACGGGGCTGAGGGAAAAGTTATTAGCAGATGTATGGCCAGTAATAAGCTAATTATAACCCTGTCAGATCAGAGATTTGAAGAGGTGGGGAATTTTGCGTGCACGATAACCGCAATTGGGCACTGAAGCTTAGGAATTGATACCAATGTCACCACACAGAGGTGATCCCCTGCTGGGGTCCTCGCTGTGCAGGATGCCCCGAGCTGCTCACCCTCCTGCCCACCCCACGGCCCTGCAGACCCCACCGTGCCCACCTGCCCGCCGTCCCCACACAACACTTAGCAGTGGCAGCATTCACCCGAGCAGGGCAGCCCCCAGGTGGGACCTGGGGTTTGTTTGGGATCCGTGGGTCACACGTTCGTGGGGAGCCTCCTCGGTGTGCTTTTCACACACATCGCTCCCTGCGGGCCGACGCTCCAGTAAAGGCAATTACAGGCTGACTTTGCTTCCAGGCCGCGGCTCGCAGCAGATTTAATTACTTTCCCCGAAGCTTTCCATGGGAGGGCGGTTTCAGGGCGCGGGCGGTGCTGCTTTGCATCCCGCTGCTTTTCCTGGAGGAGTTCAGGTGAACCCGAGCGAGAAAACGCCCCGAATTGGCGTTTTGGTCGGGGAGCGGGCGGGGTTCCAGCCATCGGGTTACCTCGGCAGCATGCGGTGCGGCTCCGGCTCTCCGCCGAGCTCTGAAATCCCCGGGTGTGCGGAGACGGACGGCTCCGGGACGGCCCGGCTGTTGTGGCACAGAGCCCTGGCCCCGTGAGTGCCCAGACCCGGCCCCGCGTTCCCTGCCGAGCGGCTCTGGGCCGCGAACACCCGTGGGATTTCCGTGGGAGAAAAAAAAAAAAAAAGCTCTCGGCTTCCAGCCATCCGTGGGAAGTTTGGAAACGCCGCTCGGGGAGGGTCTGAGCGAGGGCGGTTCGCTGAAACGAGGGCAGGGCTGTGGAGCTCCGGACAGCCCGGCAGTGCCGCTGCAGTGCTGACCTACTGCCTTCGGCTCTGCAGCCCTCCGGATCATAGAAATAAGGGCAGGAAAGCCATCCGTGGGGCACACTGTTTTGCTGCACGGCGTGTTCAACCCTGAATTTGAATACATTTGCTTACAGCGTCGCCCTAAGGCCCCTGGAACCGAAACCCCCGGCTGCAGAGAAACGAGTGCCGGGCAGCCCAAGCGCGAAAACTCCCCGAGACAAGCGAACCGGGTCGGAGGCTCTGAGCCGCTCCCCCCTATCCGCACGGCCTGGCGCGCGGCAGCACCGCAGGAGGGCCGCGGCCCCTTTAAGGCGCGCGGGCGGCACGGCCCCGCCCCGCCCCGCCCCGCCCGGCCCCGGGCCGCTGTGGCGCGGCAGTGAGGAGCGGCGCCCGCCCCCCCCCCCCGCCTCCCGCCGGGTTCGGGCAGGGCCGGGTCAGCGCGGCGCGGCGGCCTCGGCTCGGAGAGCGGCGCGGCCCCATGGCTCCGGATTTATAACCGCGGCGCGGATGGAGGGGCCGAGCCCCTGCGTCTCTCGCTGCCCGGCCGGGCGCTGAGGCGGCCCCGCGACGGGAGGAGGAGCGCGGCGGTCGGCGGCCATGGGGGGCGGCGGTCGGCGGAAGGCGTAGGTAGGGATGGAGGGATGGATGGAGGGAGGGCCGGCCCCGCGCGGGGCGAGCGGGCGCGGGAGGCGGGGGGCCGCGGTTACGTAAGGCGGAGCGGGGCCCGTCCGTCCCGCAGCGCTCGGAGCGCCCCGGGGCCGCCGCGGGGCTGCGGGCCGCACCTCCGCGCCGTGCCCGCTCGCGGCCCCGTGACCCTGGCAGGAGCACCGGCTGCGGGCCGGCCTGGGGTCGCGCTCTGCCTCCGTGCGGCTCCGCGGGCGCACGGCAACAAGTGTGCGCCGTGCCGCGCCGTGCCCTGCATGCTCGCCAGGCACTGAGCCGGGTCCCCCGTTCTGAAGCTGCGCGTCGGGGCGGCTTGGAGCACTGCGGCCCCTTCCGCGGGCAGTTTCCTCCGCCGCCGTCCGCGGTTCGGGCTCTTCGTGCGGAGCGTGGATCCTCGCGAACAGAAGTGCGTGGCGCGCTCGAAAACGTCGCGGTTGTGTTGAGCGCGGGGCTTCGGGCCGGGTTTGGGGACGGGACGATCCTCGGGTCGGGGTCGGCGCTTCCGTTTGATCTGAAAGCGGCGATGAAAGTGGGCGGCTGCGGGGAGGCCGTCCCGGAGCTCTGGGCTGCGTTGCTGACTCACCCCGGGGCAGCGCCGGGCTGTGCGGGGCTGCGCCTCGTGCTGGGAGCCGAGCCCGGCCGCCATGGCGGGGCAGGGGGGGTCGCTTCGCGGTGGGGGTCTGTAACGGCGGCGATAGATGGGACTGAGTTTCGGTATGAAAGATAACTCTTGCAAAACGCGTTCGGTGTATTGAAAGTGCTCCAGTTCTGGTTTGTTGTTGCCAAAAGGGAAGAAAAAGTAGAAGCTATTTTTGGTGTGAGAGAGGAGATGGGGCATGCATGCGTCTGGGGCAGGAAAACAGTGGTACTTTGTTCTTCGGGCTGTCTGTGGGTGGTGGTTTCTGTTTGTAGCTGCGCGCTGCCAGGCTGCATGGCGTACCTGCCTCTGCCAGAATGCTGTGCTGAATGCCGCCACCGGCCCTGTGCTGGGCAGGAACAGTGCTGTGCCCTCATCTGGTGCAGGCTTCCCCCCAGGAGGCTTTGGACTGAAATCATGAGCTTGCTCCCTGCAAGCCACCCAGCGCTGCTGCTTGGTGGTGTCTCCCATTTGCCAACGGCTGCAGTTGGATCAGACCCAAGTTGCCCAGTGTGGGAGTTGTGCCCATCCCTGCAGCCATCCTGTGCCAGATCCAAAGTGGGTTTGGTTCAGCTGTGCTCAGCTCCTGAAGTTGCAAGCTGCAGGCTGGGAAGGCGGTTGTGCTGTGATTGCTGTGTGTGCAGCTGTGCTGATAGCAGTGTGTGAGGAATCGGGAGCAGCCACTAGCCCCCCCTTTCCCTCTTTATCTAGTGAGGATGTATCAAGCTGTAGCCCAATATGTAGTATGTCCCAAGAAGATACCTCTGTGATTTGTGACATACCTGTGGGTTGTTTGTCCCCCTGACACCTCCTGCTGATGGGCTGGCTGTTGCAGACCCACGTGCTGACACATGTTCTGGGAGGGTCCTGTCCAGAGCTGGCCATGGCTTGGTGTTGGCTGTCATCTTGCAGCTCTTGGGCAAGGAAGAGAGCTGTTGTCTCCCTGGATTTGAGTGAGTGGGGAGGGAAGGAGGAATTAATAGGTGGCTTTTTAGAAGTGAGTTTTGGGCAGCTGGCTGATGGCAAAGGGGTGGCAGAGGGGTCTGAGAAGAGCTGTTTCCTGACATGATGCCTCACTGCGACCACATCTCCAAAAACACCCGAACATCGTGGGCAGAGGGGTGATGTGAAGTGCCGTGTGTTGGAGTGCCACAGCTGGGAGGCTGGGGAGAGGAGTCACTTCCCCACGAGTTCCTTAGAACTGCACAGCGCTGATTCCCTCTTGGGCTTGGTGCCTGCCAGCAACCTCCTGCAATTGCAGACCTTGGGCTGTGCGTGGGTGCATGGTGATGGAAACCCCAAATCCAGGGCAGCGTGTGCCTGAAGGACTGCTGTTGTCGTGTGAGCTGCAGCTGGTTGTTTGAGAGACTTCAACAGAAGCAGAATCGGCACTGATGGAGCAGTGAATGCAGCAGCACCCACAGCCACTGGCTGCTGCTTCTGGAGTTCGGGTGTTGTGAGGGATGCGGTTCTGGATCTGCTGGGCAGCACGGTGCTGGTAGCAGCACTCAGCAGAGCACTGAGCGAACGTTAATGAGTGCAAAGGATAGCAGCACTATCTGCTTACGGAGAAGGGAAGTTAACTCCAAATTAGCTTTATGATCCGTGAAACTGAAGGTTATTTAAAAAAATAATAACGCAAATGAAAATGCTGAAGTTTCCCAGAGTCACTGAGCGCGCTGCTTGTTGTTTAATGCCTTCCATTTTTTTTCCATTCTCAGTCTGTGCTTTTGGCTTGGGAACAAATTACAAGCAATATCAGCTTACGCTTGGATTTGAACCCACATTACTCTGAGTCAGCTGAAATATTTCCCCTTATCGCCGCTCCCATAATGTTTATTTTAGAGTGGATAGCATTGCTGTGTTTCTGCTGGCTGTGGGGAAGAGCCGGCTGTGACACGGCCCAACACCTCGGGAAGAAGTGATCTCAAAGCTTCAATTTCTGAATGAGATACAGCTTCATTTTCCATGGAGGGCTTCATGCAAGGCTGTGTCCCAGAACCGTTCTCCACATTGAAAGCCCAGGAGGCGGCAGATGGATGAATTGCTGACAGATTTAAAATCGCATGACGAACATCAAGTGCTCAGTCTGGAGGCCAAGGCTGGAGGGAGGGAGGGAGGCTGCAGGGGAGGCGGACGCAGGAGGGTTGAGAGAGTTGTTGTGGGCGGCAGTGCAGAGCCCTGCAGGTCGGCCTGCAGGGGAAGGGGAGGCCTGCGTTCAGGGGATGGGACGCGGTGAGGAGTGCGTGCTGTCCGGGCAGCGAGCCCTGCGTGTCCTGGGAGGAGGAGGAGGGGAGCTCTGGATCCAGGCTGTGCTGCACGGGGCTGCGGATGGACCCAGCCCTGGAAGGAGGTGGCCCATGTGCAGCATCACAGTGCGTATGGTGAGGGAGGAGAGCCGGCAGGATTTCCTCTCGGCAGCGCTGGCTCCTGGGTTAATGGCTAACCGGGCAGCCGAGGTTTGTCCTTTCATTGTGGAAGGGAGTTGTTTACATGATAGCACTCAGCGTAGCCTTTATTTAGCATTGTTGCTCTGTGTGACACCGGCAGCGGCGGTGCCCAGAAGCGCCATTTCAGCCCAAATGGAAGTTAACCTTATGCCTTGAAACGCTCTGGGCTGCTTTGCCCCATGTGTGTGAGGTCCAGTGCAGCTGGAGTAGCACTGAGTGGTGTGTCCTTCTGCTGTGCACTTCTGGGAACCTTGGTGGTTTCTAAGCCCTGCTTTCTGCAGGCCCTGGGTGCTCTGCAATCTGCATGCCTTTCCCTGGCTCCCGAAGCAAGGCAGCTAGGGTTTGTTCTGTGCATGTTTGGGCAAAAGAGTGTTGTGATCGTTCGTTTTGCTGTGTCTTTACATTAAAGAAGGCAAAAAGAAAGAAATGTGTCAGCCTGTGGGTGGGGGATGACAGCAGCGCTTGGGCTGCTGGTGCAGATCATCCCATCTCCTGCCATCAGTCCCAAGGACGGGTTTTCCCCTGGGCTGTGTCCTCTTCAGAGTGCATTGCTGTGCTGGGAGAGCGTGGTACAGGGAGCTGGGAGGGGGGGTGGGGGTGGTTTCTGGGCTGGAGGTTGGTGTGTGCTGCCCTCTCCACCAGCCCTGCTGGAGCAGCACATGTCAGCTCCATGCTGCTGGTGCAGGCGCTGCCTGCTCAAGACTGCAACTTGCTGGAACAGAGGTCACTGTTAACACCTCCTTAAGCTGATTGTAACTGGCAGGGTGAGTTTGTGTAGGATCCGTGCTGGGTGACTGCAGCGTTCCTGCTCCACTGCTTGCAGCCCTAAAGCTTTGTCTACTGACTCGTCAAGCCCTTGCCATCACCGTCATGTGTTTCATGATCTCATGTGGTATGTAAATCCTGGGTGTATAGCAGTGCTGGAGTTTACTATCAGAGCTGTGTGCTTGGGAAGTTTCTTTGGTTTGCTGGAGGTTTTTTTCCTGCACTGAGGCCTTAAATAACAGCATCCCCTCTTTGGCACAAGGCTTCCTTCTGCTTGCAGGGGGTGATTTTCCTATGGAAAGATCTCCTTGATTAAGCATTGCCCCTGTTTTGTTTTAGGTCCCATGCCCTACAGTTCCATTTGTGAGCGTTTTCCAGCTCCATCTTGAAAGCAGCTATGCTGTTGCTTGCCTTTTGCTGCAGAATTTCAGGCTCATGCCAGAGTCTCAGCTTGGTTTCTAGGTCACCCATCTGCCCTTTCATTTCCCCTCGTGCTGGAGCTGGCCGCCTTGTTTTGATTTGGTGAGAGGCGAGGTGGTGTCCGCAGACACAAACAGGCGGGCAGCGGAATTCGTGTTCCCTGCAGCCTTGTTCCTGTTGTGTGCGTGAATAATAATTTCCAAATGCTGGACCAGCAGTGATTAAAAGCTGTCAAAGGAATAAAACGCAGCAAAGTCTGCATTATAGTCTGTGTGTCCAGTATTCTGGGAAAACTCTGAACTGGCAGTGGAAAAAAAAGCCTTCAGTATACTTGAAAGCTTTTTAATCTTAAGTAACTCACTTGGGAAGATGCTGAGGAGGCAGTGTGAGTGTACCCAGGCTGGGCAGGGCTGGCTGTGTTGGGGCTCAGCCGTTGTGAGCTGCAGATGCTGTCACGCAGCATTTGTTGTTAGCTCTGAGCAGGTATCAGTGGTTGGTTTTTCACTGAGAATCCACTGCCCTGTAGCTCCAGTGCTGGGGCCATGGAGCAGTTGTTAGATGCACCGAGCAGCTAACCATGTCTTCATTTTTGGAGTAAGTGATCCTGCTGACGGCGTGTCGAGGAGGTGTCAGCCAGCCTGAGTTCTCCCTCCTTTTTCCTTCATTTGTGGGTTTTCATCTCAGCTTTGTTTTGACAGGGTAGCTGCTGAAAATTTGTGTTGTGTTGTTGGAGTTTTGCTGTCTCTGTGACTCAGGGTGCCGCGCTGAGAGGTGTGGTTTGGTGCAGCACCCAGCCAGCTGTCTGCAGCCTTCAGGGCTGTGTGCTGCTGGGTGAAATGCTGCAGGATTTGGGGTTTTTTCCATTGCCATGAAATCAAGAAGAGAAATGTAAGTGTATATCTTAAGGCTTGTATTTCTGTTATAACTCTCTCTGTGGAAAGGCAAGGCTTGCATCTTCTCCATTGAGACCAGTGTTCGTGCAGTCCCAAATACTGCTGTGCACATCCTGAAGCTCTGCCAGCAACAGGCAAAGGCTTGAGGAGTCATAGGGCCATTAGAGCTGGAAGGGACCTCTAAAGGCCATCTGGTCCCACTGCGTGCAGTGCATGGGGACACCCACAGCTCCACCAGGAGCCCCGTCCCCTGACTCTGGGTGTCTCCTGGGATGGGGTACCCCCACCTTTCTGGGCACCCAGGGCAGTGCTCTCCTGGCCCTGGTTCCCCGCTGTATGCGGAAGCGCCCTGAGCCTGGCAGGGCTGCTCGGGAGCAACATGCCTGTGCATGAGGCACTGTTGGCTCTCCAGGCGTGGGACGTGCTTGGCCCAGGAATGTTGCTAACCTGAGGCCTGATCCATTCCTCAGTCGCTTCAGTTTTTGCATAGATCCAGTGAAAATGCCTGTGCTGCCTGGAGGACTGGATCACGGCCTGCCCCACGGAGCTTCTCAACCCACAGAAGAAATTTCCAAATAAATACAGCAGCCTCACCTTGCAGCCTTGCCAACTCGGTGCTGTGTGTACATTGGGTAGTCAGAACAATTACTTACGGGGACAAACGGGTCCTCTGCGCTCCATGCTCCATCACACAGGCTGTGATTAGCATAGCAGTGAGACCTGCATTAAGCAGCCAATTAAGGCATCTGCAAAAGGTGGAAAAAAAAGGAGCAGCTTAACATGAACCTGCTGAGGAAGGTGGCACTGAGTGGTACTCTTAACAAGTCTGGGGCTGTCTCTCCAACAGGGCTGGGCTCTGGGGCCTTTTGCTGCCTGCAGCTGACTCCAGGCTGTACCTGGGATGTGGCAGACTGAGCTGCAGTGCTGGCTGAAGGAGTTTACTTCTAGAGAAGCCGTGTCGAATTGCAAATTGCCTATGCTCTCCCACTTCTCTTAATCTGCTATTCCACTCTTCTGAGAGAAGTGGAAGTTGGTGTTGCTCGTGCTCAGTACGCGGATAGAAGTGTGCAGCAGAGGGGAGTTACGAGCAGCTGAAATGTTGATCATAACTGGGCAGAGTGTCACTGATGACACTCAGAGCATTTGCTTGTTTGGGAAGTGCTGTATCTCAGTGGTCTTTCTGCAGATGCTGGAGCATTGTGCTGAGGTGCAGGGAGGCAGACAGCTTTGTGCTGCTTCTGACAGCGGGTTCTGCATTTCTGAGAGAGCACAGCATCTTTCTGTTTGTTTCCCACATGCACAGGCCTGGAGGCAGATCTCACACTCGTTCTGTTTGTGGCTGTGTGTGAGTGCATCGTCTGGCTGTGCTGTGAAGCTGTTTGCTTCCCTGTGCTGCTCCATTATGACCTGTGGCCAAGGAGTGATCCCCATCCAGGGCACAGAGAGCTGTGTAAGTCCTACTGCCTGGTGCTGTGCTCATGGTAACCAGCTTGCTTACATCAAACTCCACTAATTAACCTAATGAAGAGCAGGTTCCAGGCTGAGTCTCTCCTGCTGGGTCTCAGGACAGGACTGATGCTGTCTGATCCCCCAGTGCTGGCTGTGTCAGCCCACTTCTGCTTTCCACAGCCACTGAGGCCTCCAGGCTGGGCAGAACTTTAGGTGGGTTACTAAATACTGTTAATCTCTTATCCTCAGAAATCACAAGGTTTTCATTATTATTTTTTTATGCTGCCTCTGGCATGTTTGAACTTAAAGGATTTGCATGCCCACATCTCTTTAGCTTTAATTGTAAGGGCTTGGAACTTCCTCGCTCACAGTTTCAGCATTCTGTGTTTGTTCCAGCAGAGCTGAAGTTACCCCCCCAGCTGATGACCCTTCTGCTCTGTGCGTCTGACCCTGCAAACAAATGTGCTGAGAGAGGAGCATGTGAGCCCTGCGCTGGTCACTCATTGACCAGGACCCTTGTTTGCTTTTGTTTGAAGCTCTGCTCATCACTGTGAGGGTACTGGGGCTGCTGGCCCTGTGTGATGTGTGAGATAGCACAGGATCATAGGAGAGCTGCAATCAGTTTGACTGGGGAGGAGATTGTCATCAATATCCCTGGGCTCTGACGTCTGTAGGAGTACACTGGCCAAGCTCTATTTCAGTGGGTGGGTTCATCAGTTAGTTTGCCTTGGAATGGGGCATGGAGCATCGCAGGGCCTTCTGTCTGTAGGATGGAAGTTGATGCTGATGAGGGAGCATCTCAGCATGGCAGCGGGTGAATAGAGATGTAGGGCTCACGATGCCACCTGGCTCTGAGGTCTCGTAATTCTGTTTTCCATCCATACTTCCCTTAATACCTCCGTGTGACCCCACGTGCTCAGGTGATGCTGCAGAGCTCGGTGCAGCTGAACTCATGCGGAAGAAGTGGAAATCACTTCTTTTCCTTGGGGAACCACATCTTGTTTCAAATGCCGGCCATCTTTTCAGCTCATGGCTTGGTGAACGGGAGAAGCTGCCAGGGAGGGCTGAGAGGTATGTGGAGAAGCGAGGCCCTGTCTGTGTGTCTTGTGCAGTGAACTTGTTTGTCCCTCGGATGTTTGCTGTTGTGCCACTGGAACTGAATTTTATCAGAAAAAATGTGGTGTGAATGGCTATTTGAATTCACCCTCTTCGGCTTGCACGCATTGGCCCTGGCAATTAGTGTGTTGCTCAGACAGCAGCGCTTTGGGGCAGCTCTCAAATCATTTTCTGCTGGTAGATAGCTTCCCCGTCCCCCCCGCCCCAAAACAAAAGGGCAGATGAAAGGGTTCATTAGGAATTATTCACTCAGCTCCGCCGCCTGTCTGAGGTCTGGCTGCCCGCTTTCATCCCGCAGCTCGGGAGGGGTCAGGGGGCATCTCCCCGGGGAGAGGTTGCTGTTGACTGAATTGCACTCTGTCATTATCCTCAGGGATAACGAATGCAGTGGCCTCATTGGCACCGGCTTCAGAAAAAGCGGGGTCATCTGCTCACGGCCTTGAGGTGAGGGGTGAGAGCTCCAGGAGGGGGATGCAGAAATGCCATCCCATGGGGAGGCGTGGGACGGGGCTGGGTGGGATGTGGGGGCACAGCAAGGGTTTGAAGGGCCCAAACCCTGCTGGTGGGGTGAGGCTGCTTAGGTGTGCTCTTCTTTGCTTTGGTGGAAAACATCGTGTGCTTGCGACCTGTTCTGAAACCTTTTAATGAGATTTAAAACAGTTCTTTTTTGTTTTGTCTTCAAATAGGCTTCCTGAAAGAAAAACCTAGAAATCCCCCTGAGCTAATTGTGATGTGATTTGAATTCAGCTGCTATCTTGGAAGGGATCTTCCCAGCAGCTGATTTAAAAGGCACCTTTTTCACAATATCCTGTGCTGTCAGCCCGCATCCGAGGGTCCTGAAAGTGCTGGTGGGAGGGGAGGCATCATGTTTGTGCCGCATCCTTGAGTCGGGTTATGCAGCATCTGCAGTGAGGATGGGGGGATCATAGAGTCATTAAGGCTGGAAAAGACCTCTGAGCTCAAGTCCAGCCGTCAGCTCGTCGTTCCATGCCCACTCGCTGTCCTGGCAGTGAAGTATGGCGCAGCAGGGGGTGGGCCTGGGGAGATTTAAATCTTATATGTAAAGCAGGGGAGTAACTGTTTGAAGCCATCATAATTCTGCTTCCAGCATTAGATGAGCTAAAATTACCCTGTGCTGTAATAAAAAGAAAAATCAAAATATAGAAACCTGGAAAACTCTTGTTGGTGTCGTCCGGAAGAAAATGTGTGGGTCTGGTTGTGAATGGCTTCGATTGCTGCTTTGAATCTGATCCTCCAGGTCCTTATTGTTGCAAGAAATCCTGCTCAGAAGGGTGGTTTTCTTTGGGCTGTGTCTGGCTGTGCAGTGCATGACCGAGCAGCAGCTTGTAGCATTCATGAACTAGGACAGAAGTGGATGCCTCTATTCAGGCAGACTCACATAAGCCTTTCATATTCTATCCTGGGCCCCAATTTGCCTATGTTATAAATAAGTCTGTGGCTGCATGCTTGTGTGTGTTTCTTTTTTAAGCTGAAGGCAACCCCTTAAGCTCTTTTCTGCAGGTCTGTTCAAGCTGGGGCATGGGGAATTCCTAAGAGGATTATCATGGTTTACTTGATACAGAACTTGAACTTGAGCAATGGCTTATCTTATCAGTGATAAAAGACATGGAAATGAAGTTTACGTAACTGAGGAGGCCTTGAACATGGCTTATTTTTTCCCTCCTGGAATGACAGATCTGCCGAGCTCCTTCCCTGCTAGCAGTCGCAGTGCTGTCTGCCACGTACTTCCCAGGTGCTGGGGACCAGTGCAGGTTGTGCCTCACTTCTGCACGTTCACCCCTCGTACAGCCCAGCCCCAGTGCTGTGGCTCGTGCTATGGGAGCTCAGCCTCCTCTCCCTCTTTGCTAGATTTGATGGCCTGAGTTTCCGACTCCTGCCTCATCTGCAGTGTGTGGGAGGAGTTTAATTTTGGAGCTCTTGCTGTTGCAGATGGTGACAGTGGCACTGGGCAGTGCTGTGCTTCCCACAGCAGGACTCGCAGCCTGAGGCTGGCAGGCTGACAGCCCTTATTAGAGGTAACCTTCAGGAAATGCCACATGCAGCCCTCGCTGAGCTCCCTGGCTCCGGGTGTGTACGATATTTACACCACATTGCTTGAGCTTCCCTCCAGGCTCTCAGCCTGCAGCTGCCTCTGCTCTGCCACCTGCCCACGTCCTCGTGCTCTGGCGCCTGAGGTGGGCCGAGTTCCTGCAGCAGTGGGCTCTGCTCACCCTGTACTGAGGCCATTTCTTTTGGCATCCTGGCCCTGGTGCAGTCCCAGGTTAAGCTCTTTCTGTGAGGACATGGAGAGGTTTGTGCTTCCTGTTCTTTAGCTCTCAGGCTGAGGCAGTGGGTAAGGGCAGCTGCCTTTGTTCTCGCTTCTGCTGGTGTGAATAAACAGAACGTGTCTTCTGAGCTGTTCCTCTGATGTTTTTGCAGTGGCCAGATTTACTTAACAAAAGGAAAATATTGATCTTCCTTCACTAGATTTCATAAAAACTGACCTTGGTAGGCAGCTTGCAACCCACTGCTCTCACCCGTGAGTCTCACCAGTGGTGAGCTCTTGTACCAGCCCTGGAGCATCAGCTGGCTTGGGGTGCAGCCCGCAGCACCCCAGGACTCTGCTCTCTTGGCTGTGCCGTGGGATAATCCCTGCATTGTGCAACGTGGATCTACGAGGCTGCTTGCTTTGTGTGCTGTGAATGAAGTTCAGGATCTGGAGTGCCACCTGGACTCTTGTTCTCATGTCTGGATGCATCAGTGTGCTCCCTTTGTAGGTGAAGGGAAGCTGGGGCTATTTGCTCTATGAAGGGGCCTGCAGAGATGGGTTGCCAGGGGCAGCACCTGAGGCTTGTGATGGAGCTGTGCGTACACTACAGAGCTGCAAGCTTTCTGCCCAGGATGTAGAATGAAGGCTGGTATCTGTGGGGTTTTTCTCGCCTTGATTTCCAAATGCCTTCCAGGATGGTTGGAGGGGCATGGATTCTGCAGCCGGGCTGTTTGGTCAGAGGTGTGGGCGCACTTTGTTTCTTGTTTGCAGTGCTATGTTTGTAATTTTGTTGATGCAGAGACCCGCTGTCTCCAGCAGGGTGGAAAGTCCCTGCAGCATGCTGTGAACTCAATTGTCTGTTGTGGCTCAGGCTGTCCAGCCCCTCCTGCAGCCCCCAGCTGCCCTGTTAATGGCCTGGTGGCCCGTAAACCATCCTGGCACCCGGCAGAGGGACGGCTGCTGTGCATCGTGGCTCTGCTGGAGGGCAGCCCAACCAAGTGCTCTGAGCCCGTGGTGCTGCACAGTGCTGAAATGCCCAAGAAATCTGCTATCTCTGCTGTCTTGTGGAATAATTTATGTGTCTCTTGACTCCAAGCTCGTACCAATCAATAACTTCCCTTGTTTTTTATTTTCAATAGCAGCTTGGTTAAACTCTTCTATTCTGCTGGTGTTGGGAGACTTTGACTTGTGCAGTACTGATCTCAGCTGTGCTTTTGCAGCAGAATTGATCCAGGGTTTTACATGGGTTTTACACTGCCCCTCCCCAGGACCCCCGGCTCAGATTTCTGCATGCAAGAAGCAGCCTCTCTGTCCTTCCCTGTGCTTTCTGGTCTTGGTGCTGGGACTGGTAAAGCTCCTTCTCTGAGGAAGGGCTGAGAGCATGCTGCTGTGCCATTCCAGCACTGGAAGAGCTGATGGGAGTGAGTGGCAGTAGCAGGAGGCCAGCTCCTGCCAGCAGATGCGCAGCCCCTGCAGCCCAGTCATTGGAAATGGATATGTTAATTTATGCCTGCAATTTCTGGGCCTGTCTCCGAACGCTGAAGTGCTCCGATGATCTTTGCTCCCTGTCAGACTCGGAGATGAAGCCTGAAATGTAGCAGTAACAGCTGTGCCCTTTGTGTTGGGTTATTATCCCTTCAGAATTTAATAACGTGACACCCCTTCTCACTGGATAGCTTGTCCTTCCTTCCAGGAACAGATCGATAACAGACCTTGTATCTGTGATTTGGATGTAATTGCAGGTGTCAGCTGATGTCTGGTGCCACGTCTCCAGCCGGTCCTGGAAGTACAGGGCTGGGGGCATCCAGGATTTCTTTCCAGCCTCTACGCCCCATCTGCAAGCTGGGAGAGCATGGATTGTGTTAGAGAGATTTCCCTGCTCCCTTCCCTTGTGCTTTGTGATCTGTGGGTTGTATGGGAGGGAGTGGAGGAATGAGCAGGCGAGAGGGCTCTCCATTGCAAACAATTATTCCGCTAGAGTCTTTAGGGTAATTGAAGAGGGTAATTGCTGTACTTCCATGCTTGTAATCTACAGGTTGCCTGGGGAGGAAGGAGGAAATGATTCAAGTGTGTGTGTGCAGGTAGTGAGAAGGGGAGGGCTGCTGCGGGGCTGCTTGCTCCCTGCTTGCTCTGCTGTCCTCATTGCTCAGGTTTCCATCTAATTGGTAATTAGGGGGATGCAGAACAGTTGGGTTGTGAGTGATTTGAGGACTGTTGTTCAAGGAAGTATTATGTTTTTCATAAGTGGAGTTGAGAATTTTGTGCATGAAAACACAGGAATATTGCAACTATAAAAAGTCTGCAGCGTCTAGAACTAAAGAACTGTAAATATATCCTAGCAGTGAGGTTCCCACAAGGAAAGAGATGCAGTGTGATTCATGTCCAGCTCCATCCTGCTTGATCCCCAGGCACAGATTGCTGCTCTGTGCCCAGCTGTCCCCTGCCATCGCCACACAGGGCAGCACAGCATTCAGTTGCAGTGTGTGTAGTGGTGGGCTGTGTGATGACATTCCTGCCTTGCTCAGTGTGAGGCACAACTCTGCAGATGAGTCAAGGCCAGGCCCTTGCTGTGCATGCTTGATGGCCCTGTCCCCAGAGAGAAGAACTGCTGGGAAGTGCGGGCGTGTTTCATTACAAATACTCCATGCCCATCTTCCTTGCTGGCAGCTGTGTGCCGTGGTGGGCATGGCTTAGTTTATAACACCTGCGCTAAGAGTGCTGCTGGGGGTGGGATGAGCTGCTACAGCCGAGCTGGGGGGGGTGTGGAAATACACAGCTGCACGGGGCAGGTGCTGTGCTGGGACAGCCATGACCCACCACTGCTCTGTGCTGCACCCCTTCCCCTTTTTGGTGTTCTCATTATTTCCTCTATTTCTGTCCCCAATTAAATAGCGGAGGTGGAGGGGAGGGAGAACAGAACAAGACAGATGGAGATAATGGGGCTAAATCCTGCCCAGCTGTTTTCTCAGCAGCCGTCTCCCTTACGATCCCGAGGAAATAAATGCTCCTCTGGAGGGTCCTGATGGTTAATGATGATGTGAAGAGTGCACACAAACATCCCTGCAGACGCAGCCCGCCTGCGCTGTTCCGGCCGTGCGGAGAACCCTGGGAGCCCGCTTCTCCTGCAGCCGGTGCAGTGATAAATCATTCATAGCCCAGCAAATGCGATGCTCCTCCTCGCTCTGCACATCAGCAGCCCCGGCCCCTGTGCCTGTGGTCCTCTGAGGCCGCGCGGGCACTGTGACAGCTGCGAGAGTCTGAAATGAAAGAACGGGGAGGGCTCTGGGTGTGCGGCTGCAGGAACGGCTCTGTGTGGTTTTCTTGTTTGTTTTGTAGCAGTCCCAGGGTAGTGAAAGGAGAACAGGGATGTGCTGTTTCACGGACTGACAAATCAAAAATTATTGCTTGTTTTGTAGAAATCTGGTGCTTCCTTCCTCTTGTGCATGGGCTGGTTGGTGTTTCAGCTCTAATCCCTGCCAGCCCCAGATGGGAGGGGTGCCCTTTCTGATGAGACACTGCCAGGCCCAGCCACCGTGTGTGACAGAGTAGGGTCCCTGGGCTGGAATAATTTACTCTTGCTGTTTCAAGCAGAAGTTCAGCCCGTAGATCTCCCTCCTCTCTGTGACTGAAGTCATTTGGGTTTCTGGTTATGAGTGTCGTGCGGTGAGGTACTACAGGGAAAGGGGAAAACACACATGCACCTACACACGCTCTAGAAATACGTCAGAGTTGGGTTGCTGAGAAATTCAGGCCCAAACCTGACCTACATTAATACTGTTACAGTCTGCTGGGGAATGCCCTCTGGATCAGGTCAGCACATCCTATCGACGTGTGCTTTGGGCTGGAGGAAGCAGTGGCTGAGTTGCTTATTTTCCCCTTTTGCACATGAAATGAGGAAAGATGCTATCTTTTTTTTTATTGAAGCTCTCAGACCATCTCAGAGCTCAGCAAGGACCTGCATGTCCTCAGCAAGAAGGAAATCAGCAGGCAGGCTGTATTTGATCTCAGTGTCCCCCAGAAAGGGGGTCCTAGCAATTGCCAAGGAAAGATTTTTTTGGAAGAGAGGTGCACCATGCTTTGGTTTTTCAGGAGGTTTTCTGAAAGCGAAGAAGCTGGGATGGAAATAAAGCTTGCTGTGTTGAAGAAGTGAGAGTTCAGAGGTGGCTGTGCCTTGGGTGACCCCGGGACTTTTCAAAGAGGCTTTCTCCTCCAGTACCCATTGAGAGGAATGGGATGTGCAAGGGATGTTCCATCCACTGGTGTGAATTGTTCTGCCAGACTTCAAAGAGATGTGGAAATACCTCATCTGTCACTTTCAAAGGGAAGAATAAAATATTCTGATAGATTCTAAATGAAATTGCATCAGCGGTGCCTCTTCCACTGATGCCTTTGAGCTGTTCACTGATCTTTCTGATTGGGGTAATGCAGTGAGGAGGATACAGTATTCCCTTGAGGGGAGCAGCTTGTGAACATTACAGCTCAGTCAGCCTGAAAAGCTCCATTACAGGCAGATTGAGACCCGTCTCTGTGCACCTCGGGGCACGGCAGCAGGCTTTGTCTGTGGGACAGGTGCACGCTGGGCCCAACGCTGCGTGGCCTTTCTGCATTCTGTGTGCACACGTTTCACCTGCCACCTCAGGGGCTGCCCAAAGGTGTTGGGCTGATGGTAGCTTTGCTCTCTTACGTGTTTTCATGCCCTAGCCCATGAGTTTCGGTCTTGAGATCGCGTTTGTGCTGTCACACAGTGGGCGCTGCACTTGGGAGGAAGTCCCAGGAGGTCTGGGAGCCATTGGGAGCTGCTGAAGATAAGTGGAGGAGATGAGTCACATGGATAAACCAGCAGGCTCATCCAGAGTGCTGTGAGTGTCTGCAAGATCCCTCTGTGATTCCCAAGCTCTGCAGTAGCTTTTGCTGATCTGGAGGGCATGTCATGTAGGAGTATTTTGGAACAGCATAAATATGGAAAGGAGAGGATTTCCTGAAAACACAGTACAGCTTGTTCCTGATGTCTCTCAGCCATGCTGGCACACTGGGGAAATGCAGGTTTTATTTCCTTCACTACTCTCTTCACATCAGTCCCTGGAGGAGTTTCAGTGGGATTGCACTGTCCTTGTGGAGGTCAGCCCTTCTTGTTCCCTTTGGACTGTGTCTCGGGTGCGATTTGGATATTGTGCCTCCTGACTGTTCTGGGCAGACCACTGGCTCCATTATCCCTGCAGGAGCATCTCAGTGCTCCACGTGCACGTGGTCCTGTGGCTGCAGCCTGTCCCATAAGGGCTGTGCTGCTGCTGTGGGGGGACAGAGATGGGACCTCATAGATGCGCTTCCCCATTACACTCACTGGGATGGCGTGGGATGCTGGCTTGGCAGCAGCTTCCCAGCTGCAGTGAGCCCTGCTCAGACAGTGCAAGGAGCCTGGGGAGATGCTTGAGCTCAGGTGAGTTGCTGTCCCAGAGCACAGCATGCAGCTCTGTGCAGCAGCCTGCCAGATCTAACTTAGCACGGCCGCAGCTGCTGGCTCAGCTGGCAATGGGGTGATACAGGAGGGGCTGAGGAAGGAGAAGTGCCCTTTGAAAAATGGCAGCGGCAGCAGGAGAGCAGCGAGGGTGAGGCCTATTGATTACACGCTCATCTCTGCTGCTTTTGTGCCCATGTTTGAAGGCACACTGCGGACAAAGGAGCCCTGTGTGGTGGCTGGGAAGGAGAGGGGTGGAATGGGGTCTGGGAAAGGAAGCGGCAACGCTGTTGGACTTAACCAAACTTCCCAAGTGAGGATTTCTTGTAGGCAGCAGAATGTCCCAGGTGGGATGAGCTTCCTGGAGGAAGAGCGTTGGCTCTCGCTCTGGTGTCTGAGCTGTCTAGTGAAGGGAACTAACATGTGGGCTTGCTGAGTAGTCTGAAATCTTGAGGATATCTTTGTGTATTGTCCATAGAAGTCCTATTCATGCAGCTAGCATTTGGAAGCATAAAGGACTACTTCTGCAGGGAACTTGTCTTTCCTCCAGGAAGAAAGAGCTCAGCAGCTGCATGCAGCCCAGCCTTGCTGCATGGCCTAGGGTTTATCCTGCGTTTAAAGCATCTCTCCAGCCCTGAAATGCTTTCGTAATGCCACTTGTGTGGTGTTTTGCTTTGAGCATATTCCCTTATGTTTCATCTTGCTTTCCCGGCGCAGTACAGATCAGCAGCGGAGCAGGAGGCGCATGCCCTCTGCCTGCACAACACAATGGGTGCCACTGCCCCTCTCCCAGCACGGTGCCTCTCAGAGCTGGCTGTGTCCTCTGCGTGTCACTGACCGAGTGACACACTTGTTTGGTTGATTTGGAGTGGGAAAACATAGCGGGAGTGGGAGTGCACGTGGCAGATGCCTGTTTGCTTTCAGAAAGCCTGGGGACAGTAAAGACCTAATTAACATTCTTGTGAAGGCAAGTCGTAGGGAGACTCCAGGATTTAGTTCTGCAAGGAAGGACTTTGCGTTGGTGAAAACAACAGCTTGCTGGAAATGTGTGAGCAAAGCACTTTGTGCCATGGTGGAGGGGGGAAGGCGGCACGCTGGATGCTGGGAACAGGTATGTGCTGCTAGGACCAGCCCCGGTGGAGGGCTGGCTGCAGCCAGTGCCCTGATAGTGCCTGGTGCTGCCCATGGTCAGCCCTGTGCTGGGACAGGGCAGGAAAGAGCTGCCCACGGTTTCTCTGGGGAAGGCTTTGAATGTCACCAGCCCACGGCAGTGCCAGGCTCCTGATGGCCAGCACAGCAGCTAGGGGCTGCTTACTTCATCTCGCAGTCCCATTTCATTTGCTGTTCTGGAAGGCTTGCTTTGGAGGTGATCCAGGGATAAATTCCCTGTGTGAAGCAAATGATTTCCAAAAGTGCATGACTGTTTTTTTTGTTGGTTTCCCCCCCCCCCCTCCTTGTCCTTTTGTCTCTGGAAGGAGACTGTACATCTGCTTGTGTTGGCTGGGAGAAATGCTCTTGGAGAATACAAATTAACGGTGAAGACGTTGAACCTCCGGTGTACATCTAATCACAGTATTTCTGCCTTTGCAGTATGTTCAGCGGGCGTCATTTATCATGGTGAAGCTTAGCTGCGCGCGGCTCTTTGCTGGTCTTCCAGTCCTCTGCCTGAGGCACATATGCTTCCATTAATTTTCTGTTATTATCCACTCAGGTGTCCTGTGTGATCCAACATGCTTAATTTCATTCTACTGAGCACCAGCTCTTCCGATCTGAAGTTAGCGGTGTGATTTGCAAGCATCACACGGAAATGAATCTTTCTGTTCTGGAGATAACTGCTTCCTGAGTTTCTGTTCTATTTGTAATGTGCTAATAATCTCCATCCACCAAATCCTGCTCAACTGGAGATCCTGTTTGTGTCCCTTGGGCTTCTGCTGAACTGGAGCATTCCTCGTTGTGTTGTGGCTGAATCCAGAGCCTGCTGAGGGCTGACTACGCATGGTGCTGCTCTGAGCAGGAGCTGTTGGTGCTTTGGTACGATGTGGGCTTTTCGAGGCATGGCGTGCTGTACAGCTGCAGCCTTGGAAGAGGATGGATGGCCCCGTTTAATAGGCTGAGCACACAGACCCAGGGAGCCTGGTGCTGGGCGTGGTGGAAACCTCTCATGCAGAATAAAGATGATTATATGAAGGCTGACTTTAAACGGGCCAGGTTTCAGAGCTGGCCTCTCTACAAAGCATGTCCAGGGGCAGAGTCTCCTTGGCTGATGAGGAAGCTCTGAGAGCTGGGCTGTGGCTCCACAGCTGTCGGCTGCTTCCAAGGCATGTCTTTCAAGGCAGTGCCTGGGCTCTGTGCCTGAACGCGGAGCCCGGGGTCCCTCTGGGCTCACACCCATGGTGCATCCCCTGTGGCTGTGCCCATCCTCGGGTGCCGGTGCTGCAGAGGTGATGTGGTGCAACGTCCTCTCCCGGTTCCAGGTTGTGTTGGGGCTGCTGGCAGGGTGGAGCTGGGGGCATCTTGGGATTGCCTGGCTCTCAGGCCCTGGAGCTTGAGTAAAAATGCAGAAAATTTGTGGGCTGAGCACACATCTCCTGCAGCAGATGGTTTGTGCAGAGGAGTGAATTTGAAAAACAGAAGGAAACATGCAGTGGCTAACGGAGAGGATGAGGCAGGGAAAAATGCTGAGACACATTGTCTGCCTTGGGATCCATTTCTTTCTTGGCTGCTCACAGGATTTAATGCTGACGCTCCAGAACCTGGCAGCATTTTGGAGGAGTTCACTCCTCCAGCCAGCGCAGCATGGCTGAACCCAGGCTGTTTGTGATGGTTTCTGCCTGCAGTGGTGCTCAGGGGTCTGTTGGGGGTCTCTGCTTCTGGTCGTGCCTTTGGCATACTGGTGTGGGTTCAGAGCCTGTGGGCCTGCGAGGCAGCAGCAGGAGGCTCATGTAAGGATGGACCCGAATATTTCATTAACTAATGGTGTTCAGTAATGCAATTAGAAGTGTCTTAGAATATGCAGGCAGCAGGAGGGATCTCTGCCTCCTTCAAGCCTGCTGCTGATACGTGTGTTGGTTTGCATTCATTCTGTAAGGCACGTTCCTGTCGGGCCTTCAGGAAAGTCTGCTCTCTTTTAATGGAATGAAGACAACCAGGGACACCTGCATCCTTCATGGCACCATCTGTAATCATCTGCGTGAGGGAAGTTGTGTCTGAGGCTCTGTTTAATGTTTCAGTGGTGCAGTACATGGCTGACTGCCCTTAGATTGCTTTGCATATGTAATTTGTCCCCTAAGATAGTTTCTCTGTAGTGATAATGCAGTGCTCAGAACACAGTGCTGATGTGGCTCCGTGTGAGTAGAACAGCAGTGTGCACTGCAGAGCTCCTGCCCTGAGCAGTTCATGGCCTGAGCCCCATGGTAACGAGCACAGTGTTACTCGTGGGAAATCTTTCTTACAGGTGTTTTCCACTCAGCCCTTGCAGTGGCAAAGTTCTGTTTGCTGGGTTTTTGGTTTTTTTTTTCATAGCTGGAGAAATAGAGATTTGGAGATGCGAGTGACGTGTTGCAGTGCGTGCAGGCAGGCAGGATCAGAGCCAGCAGTGCTGGTGCTGGGTGGATTTCCTTCCACTTGTGCTCGTGCTGCAGCACAAGCACCAGCTCTCGTGCAGGGGACAAAAGCGCTGGCTGCCCAGGCTGGGCCCGGCTGTGGACAGGAGGTTTCTTGCGGCAGAGGAGCCCCTTGCTGAAAAGGGCACCGTGTGTAATTGGGCTGAGCTGTGTCAGCTGTTTCCTGCTTGTATGGCATTTGATCTGCAGCAGAGATCAAGCCCTGGTGACACAGCCCATTGATGCCTTTGCTGCTGTTGTTCCTAGGGAAGCCTGCATGACTTATTCATGTGGCTTTTAGAAGTTGTCCCACGAGAATATGTTTGAGGGTCGCCTTGTTTTTGTTGTTCCTTCTGTACATGCTTCCAGCCTTTAAGTGCCTGTCCTTCTCCAGGAACAAAAAAAATTTGGCATTCTTGGTAGCTTGTTTAAAGAAGAGTTGAAAACCAACAGAAAGACTTCTATTTTGCATGCATTTATTTCTTTGTGTGCAGGGTTTTCACTGCTCAATTCTAAATGGTTGAATTATTAAACTTGAAAAGCATCTGCTCTTTAGAAAGCATTCACATGTACTGTAAACATGATGGATAACGAGGCAGAGCCTAATCTAATTGACACAGCTCTGTTGATGTTGTAATGCAGGCTTGTGTGAAGCCTGATTTTCAAGTCGTGGCACTTAGTGGTGCTGGGGATGCTGGTGGCTGGGCTTCTGAAGCGGCTGTGGGTGCCCTGGGCAGCCTGAGCTGGGGGAGACAGCCTGTGGCAGGGGGTGAGGCTGGGTGGGCTTTTGGTTCCTTCCAACCCAGCCGTTCTGTGATTCTCTGATCTCCCTCCCACAGGGCTGCATGGGGATGTTTGGAATGGCTCTGTTGTGCCGTCAGTTGGCTCTGCTAAGTGCTGTAAGCTGGGCACTGTTGTGTTCATAGCTGCCCCGGCTCCTCGACCCTCAGTCAGGATTTGCACTGGGGTGTTCCTAACCAGGGAGGCCAGGCCGGTGCTGACAACTTTCCCACATGAAATGCTGTGGCTGTGCCAGCAGAGATGAGGGCAGGAGGAGGCGGCTGTGCTGTGCCAAAGCGCTCTTTCATCTTCTGTCAGCTCTCCCCATTAGGGGTCCTGGCTCACAGCACATTAGATGCCTTGTGCAGATGTCTTGGCTGGGAGAGAAGAAATGGCCCCTTCTCCCTCCCGAGCAGAGAGATATAAGAAAGCTATTGATTTGCTTGTAGTGAAAGTGAGCCAGGCTCTGCAGTGCTTTATTGAGTCTGGGTTAAGGCTTTGTTACTGGAGGGAAGTGGGGAGGTGTGTGTGGGGGAAAGCGCTTCAAGGTTTTGCCTTGCAGATCACTAGCTGTTTGCTTTGGGACTGACCAGCAGGTAGGTGAGAGTCCAGGACGGAGTGCTGAGCAAAGCCCCCTTCCTGCCCCATCCCCAGCCCTGCTGTGCCGCATGGCAGTGCTCCAGTGCTCGGAGGGCAGGTGCCTCCTGCTGCTGGGAACGGCGGCCGGCTGCCTTGCGCTGCCGCAGGGTGCCAGGCAGCAGCTGGGCTCAGCTCCCAGCCCTGTGTGCCCGCTGCTCCCCAGCCGCTCCATTTCACTGCTGCTGGAGGAAGAACAGAAGCAGTGGCCCCTGGGGCTCCTAATCTGCTCTTTTTGCTGAACAGTAAATTCCGCCTTGAAGGCTTTTCCCTGTGGCTAACGGGTATTGTAGAGAAAAATGAATTTTGGGAGCAGCATGATTTATTTACTCGGTGCTATGCTGGAGAAGTCCTTCATCTCTGCTTTGCGCTCCCTCTGCTGTGGTCACGGGTGCTGCTGGAACTGCAGGTAGTGTGGGCTGGCATTGAGATCCTGCTGCCTGAGTGCATTGGATTGTAGCTGTTATTGTGTGGGGTGCACAAGCAGCTGAGCCCTCTCAGTGCTTCTGTTGAAACCCCGTTTGTGGAGTCTCCTTCTCTGCAGATATTCATAACCCTCCTGGATCCTTTCCTGTGCGTGGGAACGTGCTCTGATAGTGGTGTTGGACTGGGGGATCTCAGAGAGCAGTGAGGCCCTGGCACATGTTGCCCGGTGAAGTTGTGGCTGTGTCTCTGTGAGGCCATTGTGGATGCCTATCCCTGGAGGTGCTCATGGCCAAGCTGGATCAGGTCCTGGGCCCTGATTG
>NW_024962260.1:5028680-5230041 GCF_019238085.1 Lagopus leucura | reverse complement strand
GCAGCCTGTGGCCAGAACTTGGAAGTAGATGCACAGGTCCCTTCTAACTGAAGCCATTCTGTGATTCTATGATTCTGTGATCTCCAGAGGCCCTTTGCAGCAGTTCTGCAGAGCTGTGATTTAGTGCACGTGGTACAATTGCTTTTGCTTTAGCGTGTGACATGTGGAGGTTGGCCCCATTGTGTCTCCCCCTTGTGTGAAGAGCCCTGCCTAACTCACCCAGTAGTATTTTGCTTTGAGGTACGGGTGGTGCTTTGTGGAGCAAGGACCCCACAGACCTCATGGGGATGCTCTCAGTGTGGGGCCTGTCTGCTGTCATCACACCCTCCCTCTGCTCACGGTGGCAAAAATGTTCCTTGTACCCAGGAGGGAACAGGGGCTTTGCTGAATGTCATCGCTGCTAGAGAGCCGTAGAGATCTTTAATCTCAAGGTGCAGGCTGTCAGTGCAGCATTTTCCTGGGGAAAAGCAGCCCAGAGAGGCAGTGGAGCCCTACGTGAGCCTGGCTGCCAGCTGTGCAGGTGCAGGCAGTGCTGGCACTGCTGGTGCTGGGCTGTGCTCCCCAGGCAGCCTGGCATTGCTCCGTGCCCCTGGCCCAGGCCCTGGCAGCACTGCTTGGCTGCGCTGTGCTGGGTTGGAGCGTGTGCTGGCACTGTGCAGCTTACCTGCAGGCTTTGAAAATCTAACCTTGTGATTTTAGCAGCTGGCTCAGCTCTGCCTCTGAGCTGATAGGCTTGTTAAAATAAATAAATAACAATGCCGGCCTGTGTTTCCTGCGCGTGTCAATATTGGAATAATTTTAAATGGTGTGTTTTCCCCTGGTCACTGACCTATAGTTTATTCCATTATTGACTGCTGGGTTAGTGGCTCTTTGTGTGCTGTGGTTAAGTGAACTGTAAGGCTGAAATCATTTGGTGGGGATGGTGTTGCTGGGCAAGAACTCTGTCTGGCTGACTCAGATTGGGGTGAAAGTGTGCCCTCTGGCAATGCGAGTGCTCCCTTATCTCCCCTCCCCCTGATAAACGGGTTAGGCAGCATAGTGGAGTATTGATCCCGCTCTCAGCTGACAGCCCCGGGCTGCAGCAGCCACCTTTGTGCTGCATTCCTGCTGCCTTCCCAAGGATGAGGTATGCGCTGCATTCCCCAGGGCTCCCTCCTTGTGCCTTCAGGATGTGGCACTGTGGGGTTGTTCCTCGGGCTCTGCTTTGGGAGCTGTTGGTGTGAGGTGGGGGAGCTGGGCCTGAAACATCTTGGCTCTGTTCTCTTGGGGCTGTTAGAAAGGCATACTGCTGCCCTGCTTCCCGCAGCACGCATCTTGCATCTTCAGAACAAGTGGGGAGAGGGATGGTCTGTATATCTAGGGGTTTTTGAAGCAACTGGAATTTGGCATCCAAATAAACAGGTGTTCTGGCACGGGAGAAGAGGAATACTTATCTCAGAGCTCCTGTTTCTGATGGCAGCGAGGATCTCCAGGGAGTTTCTATCAAAGAGTTGGGTTAGTAGTTCTTTATTCTGTTTGTTTCTGCCAAGGGATTGGTGTGTCTGTGGCTGGGCAGGCTGGTCCAGGTGGTAAATGCCTCTGGAATGTAGCCCACTCATTTCCTTAGTGTTAATCTCTGGAAGTAAAGAACAAACCTGCTGCTCTCAAACCTGTTGGCTTTGCCACGGGCTTGTCTGGTGCTTGGCAGGTCCTAATGCTGTGCCCCAAGGCCATGCCTGCTGCTTGGGTGGGATGCTGGGGGTGAGCCGTGGGCCTTTGGGCACCCAGGTTGGAAATGTTTTGGAAAGCAGGAATTTTCTGGTGCCCAACATTTGGACACGTGGGAGGAAATGCTGCCCAAAGAGCATGTTTGCCTATGCTTGTTGCATTTTATGTGGAGGTCTTTGCAGAGCCCAGTTTCCTAGCTTCAGGGCCCAGCCCTAGAGTTTTGGCTGCTTTATGTGGAACAAGCTGTGATGGATGGTACGGGAAAAGCTTCCAAAGTCAGTCCTTTCTCACATGAGCCCCACCAGGTGTGTGTGCAGGAGGTAAGTCCTCTGCCAGACCCAGACAGCAAACCCCGTGATTGACAGCACTGCTCACTCTTCACTTGGTGTCTGGGCTCCCAAGCTCAGGCAGACCCTGCAGTGGTGCGATGGTGGGCCCTCGCTGCCGCCCATGTGTGCCTGTCTGTTACCCTGGCTGGGCTGTGGGTCGGGTTTCTTTGAGGGCCGGGCACTGAAAGCGCAGAGCTGAAGGGCAGGTGGGGTCATGGCTGCCTTGGTGGTTGGGGCAGGGACCTGGGGCAGGCTGCAGGGAGGTCACCCAGGTGGGAGCAAAGGCACGGAGTTGTGCACTGCCCTCTGCTTTGAGCTGCTGATGGGCCTCGCAGTGCTCATCTCACTGTACTGGTTTGTTTGTCTGTGTGTCCCTGGGGCACTTTTACATGCTCTGGATTGCCTCAAAGGCAGGAGGCACCCAGTCGGCTGTGCACGGGGTCATTGCTGCAGCAGGGCAGCTTGGCTTGTTTTGTTCTTAAATAAAAGCAGCTCCAAAAGCAGATGGAAACATCAGCGTTAGAGAGCTGTGTGCCTTTGTGTTGTAATGCTGCCTGCCCAGCAGCAAGCAGACACATTAGGAAGCTCTGGCTGCTAGAGCACTTTGCCAGGCACAGCATCAGCAGGACTGCGTGCCCCTCAGTGCTGCTGTCTGTGGGACTCATTGCAACTCCTGGATAAAGGAAGATCCAGGTGGGAGCTGTGTGAACACAACAGCGTAGCTGGACACGAGACAATGCTGCTCAGCTCTGAAGCTCAATGTAGGAAAGAAAGAACAAGAAGTAACAAACATTGGATTTACTTGGGAGTAATGTGAGTTTGCTTTTTATCATAAGCTGCCCACAGTACTTTTCGCCCAGTTTGACCTCCACTGTGTCTCCCACCATCTCTGCACATAGAGCTCACAGGTGGGCATCTGCCCCTCAATCCTGTTCTCATCTCATCCATCCCTGTGCACTTCAGTGCTGTGCTGGCTGTCCCCTTGTCCTCTGCACCCCTGTGTGTGTGTGTGTGTGTGTGTGTGTGCATTCACTGCTCCCTCAGTGTGTTCTGGCACCACGGGAAAGGTAAAAATGGCTTTAAAACTTAAAGGATTCCTGATGTGGTCATTCTTTAGACACTGCTGGTGGGGGAGAAATGCGTAACCCCCAGAGGTGTTTATATTATGGCACAGACACATGCTGTGTATGGATAAACACATCCCAGATAAAGTTGCTTGTTTTTGTAGGTTTGTTTCCTCTCCCTTTTAAACTGTAATTTGAAATCCAAACCCTGGGGAGCATGCAGCTGTATACCTGTTAGCTTCATTCCCTGCTGCAGTGTCAGCTTAGTGGCTGGGGCTTCACATGTGTCAGTGTGAGTGATTAGGTGCAAGCAGCCTCCTCTTCCTGCTGGAGGAGGTTGGAAGAGACCCCTGGGAACTGTTTGCTGAAGGAAATGGGAATTGCCAAGATCCTCTCCTTCCTATGGAGTCTCTGATCTCTTCACCTTTTGGCGACTGGAATAATCCTGGCGTTGCCATGCAGCCCCTTTCCTGGCCGGGTGGCCAGGGCCGGTCCTTCTGGTGGTTCTGTGTTGGTGTTGAATGGTTGTCAGCCCCCGTGGCAGTGCCTGCAGTCCTGTTTACCAGGAAACCTCCAAATAAAGGGCGCTGCCTGCAGCTCTGTGTGTTTCTGCTGACATGGGAGATCCCAGTGCACATGGGTGGGGAATGGTCTGTTTGTAGGGCTGCTCCTCTCAATTCTGAGCTTCAGGCCATCCGGCTCTTTGTTCTTGGTTTTGGAGGGTGCTCACAGTGCTTGCAGCAGTTTGATTTAAAGAAGACTGAATAAAAAAAAACTCTGAGCAGAGGATTACCTAATTTCAAGCTAGTGTCTATAGCATTTCACGCTTTCCCCTGTCCGTCATGCCTCTTTTTATACGCATGAATTTGCTGAGACAGACCTTGCTGTGAAGCCTGAGGGATCTGACTACCTACTGCAGGCTATTCTGGGGCTCTGCTGGAGGTGTGTGCCTCCTCTCAGCCGTGGTGCTGTTTCCCTTCTGGTCAGGAAGGAACTGAAGCTTCTGACTTCGGTTCTCCTCTAAGGCTGCTGGAGTGGACTGGATCACCACTGACCTGCCTGGTGAGTGATAAATCTATTTGGCTTTTTTTTTTCCCCCCGCCTCCTGTAGAACAACAAAGACATAAAACCTGCGACCCAAGAAGTGGTAAATGGCTCCGTCCATGGCTCAGTCCCAGGGGAGGTGAGCGTGCGGATGGGGCTCAGCTTCTCAACTGCGCTTCCCACCGAGGTGGGCCTGGAGCGGTGAGCTGAGGTTGTAGGAACATAAATTGAATGAGCAGTCCGGTTAAATAAGTAATGAAGTTAGCAGGGTGCCTAATTAAATTAAATTCAAAATTATGTATGGATGATGCATTTCTAATAATTGCTGTAGGTTTGTCATTGAGGTACTCCACACTGCCCTCTTGGAAGAAGTTCCCCCTTTCAAAGATAAACACACGTCGGTACCCCAGGGGGATGTATCTTATGCTTCAGTTTGGTTTGGCTCTTTCCTCGTTCCCTTGTGAATATATAGCAGTGTTGTTCTGCTTTACTGAGTTGTGTGGAGGGGTTTGTGTGGTTTCAGCCTCTGCTGCTTAAAGGTGCTTTTCCCTTTCTGTGAAGGGTTTGTGCTCTCCCAGACCAGCCCTGGGACGGTCAGGATTCAGGCAGCTTCTTTAGAGACAAACTGGTGCTTCTCTGGGTCTCTGTGCCACGCTGATGTCTCACAGATAGTGCCTGTCCTTCCAACCCCTCTTCCCAAGACGCACTTCTGGGTTCTAAGGCACCTGGGAGAGTGCATGGCAGCCCTGCTGATGGCGGGGGTCAGGTGTGGGGATGTGACTGGGCAGGATGACTTAACCCATTACTTGAAAGTAATCTCTGCTTTCATGTTACCAAGCTTCTTTCAAGCAGCAGCACTGAGAGGGTGCGTGTCAGTCTGTCTCGGTGCAAGCATTAAGCTGAGGCGGAAGGACTATTTTGAAGCGAAAGAAAGCCGCTGAAATTAAAGACACTTGAGAAGACACAGCCATCGCAGCTGCCAAAGGAAATTCTCCCCTTGCCAAACAGCACATTAACAGCAGGCTCTCCTGCTATCCTGGGCACAGCCGTGCGGTCAGGCTCTCAGTGCGTCGCAAAGATGGGCTGTCAAGGCCAGAGCTGTCTGTGACTCGCAATTACTGACCTTTGAGGTAATGTGTCCTTAATAGAAGGATATGAGTACATGGGGAGAGAGGGAATTATCATAGTCAGAGCCGTCTTTTCACCTCTTTGGAAGAGGACAATTCTGTTAAAGCACCTGTGCTCTGGCTGACCTGGTTGTGCTCCTCTGGCAGATGGAGGTGAGAGTAGATGTGCAGGAGCAGAGGGAACCCAAATAGCTGCAGAGCTTTGCTGTTGGCTTCTTAACAATTTTTCTCCTGCTCTGCTGTTAATTTTGCAACAGGGCTTGTGTATAAAATCTGAGACATGGTCTTCAGCTTTCATCCAAGCTTGTCTGGACCTGAGGATCCCCATCTGACAGAACACGTTGGGGAAGGGGGACTGTTGGGGTGATTCAACATGTTGGTTGCAGAGAGGCGTCTGGGACTGCAGCTCCAGCGATGAATAATGAGAGAGCTCGTCATGTTTGGGCAGTCTGACTCTGATCATCTCCCTGAGGAAAGGGGCCTCCAGATGATGAGCACGAGGCTCTTACACATGGTTGATTTTCTCCAGGAAAAGCAATGCTGTGCAGCGAGTTGCTCTGTGCCTCTTTATCAGAGGATCTGAAGGCCCTTTGCAAACCTTTAATTAGTCTTTGATTTGCCTTGGCACCTCGGTGTCTGCTGCGCTGCGATGCAGGGGGCAAGGCTGGTGAGCCTGGTTACCCCACAGCTCTGGAGCAGGGATGTGGCAGCAGGAGGTTGTGGCTGGAGCTGGAGGAGGTCAGAAAGGCAGAAGGTGACTGACAGCACTGAGGGACTTGCGTGGGTGCAGTGACCGGAGCGAGCTCTGCACATTTCATGCACAGTTGCTTTAAAGGGATGCTGATCGCTTTCAGCATGACCTGCTAATTATTAGAGCAGATGAAAGACTTTCTTTTTCCCCCTGTAAATCCTCCTCCTCCTGCATGTTCCCTTCTCCCTCCTCCTTTCCTAAGCCTTTATCTAAGTTAATCAACACAATACAAACAGCCTAAAAAGCAGTATTGTTGTAACAGCTATTAACGGGGAAGCAGACAGCAGGCATCTGGAGCCTCTCAGGATGGACTTGCCTGGTATAATGCATTATTTTTAACAGCTGAAGAGAGCTGTAGAGTCAGAACAGAAAAGATTTAACCTTTCTTTTGATATGTATCCTATGATGTAGATTTTTAAGACCAAAGCATGGATATTTTTGTAGCAATGAATCTTTCTAAATGTCTGATACGTTCCCCCCCCCTCCGTACAGATAAATATCTGTCTTTTGCTGGTGAGTGTTCACGTACTCAAGGGGTAGGGCTGGTCCTGCAAGAAGGGTCTTTCCATCCCACATAAACTTCTAATGTCAGTACAGCAGCAGGCAGAACTTGGCACCAAATCAACGTTAAGCTCCCGTCGCAGTCTGTGGCTGCATCACGTTGGAGGCATCAACTTCCTTTCTCCCGTACTTCAGGACTTTCATTCTGTAGGGTTGTGGGCTGGCTTTTCCAGTGCCTTTTGCTCGGTTTAAAATGATTACTGAAGAGTTGTGCTGATATGATAATGCAGATCAGCTCAGGTAGAGGCTGAAGTCGTCTCACACGTTTTAGCTGTGGTGGTGCCTCGGAAGGAAGCTGAGCAAATGGACACCATGTTTAGATACCGTGTCCTGAATTGCTTTCATTTGGTTCTTGTTTTGTAAGGCATTGGCTGGGTTTTCTGTCCTCTCAGAAATCAGCAGCTTCTTATGAAATATGGAGCTGTTTAAAAACAGACAGCAGCTGCTCCATCCTTGCGTCAGCGAGGGCTCGGCAGAAGGAAGGGGAATGGTAGACGCTTGTTTAGCTGTGATATTCCTCCCTTCATTGCCGTTGTCATATTGTGTTAACAGAAGGTCTGATCAAATGTACACCGGGAAAGTAAGACTTAATGTTTCTTTGTTCTCCTGAAGCGGTGCTGGGAGGGAAGGGGGGAACGTTTGAATGAGACTTTTATTTATGTGGTTCAGAGAGCTTGGTGTTGCCTGTGTCGGTAGATGTGTTTTTGTGCTCTTTTTTCTTAGGCTATTCACAGCGTTTTTAGCTGGGAAAAGACTTTATTTGTTGTTTGTGGAAAGCCTCTGCTGTGCGATACAAAAACCTCTTGGGGGGTAAATATTTAGTGGGGTATGCTCTGTTGGTACGGACTTCCTTACTTGTTTTAAATTCTTCTTTAAAATCTCAGTCAGATTATTTAATAAAAAGAAAAATGAGGAACGCTGTTGCACAAGGACTGGAAGGAACCCAAGTAGTTTGCTTACTGTTACAATTGCGACATGACTGAAAACATTTGGTAAAGAAAAATTAATTGCCTGGTGTATTTGTGGTTTCCTGTTGAATCTCAGTTTCTAGAGGAGGCTGAAGAACCTGTGGATGTTTCCTCAGATTACTAGATAGCACTACACCTTGTGTGTATGACGAAGGACCTTCAGCAAAGCGTGCTGGATCGCAGTGGGTTGGTGTATATGGGCTCCTCCATCCTGCACGTGGCTGATTTCTCCTTGTAGAGGATGAGCAGAGGTAATGAAACTTAGCCTGGTCCAGTTCCACTTCCCTGAATGGAGTCTGAACGTAGGTGCTGGCTTGAGGGCCATCCTGCTTGGACTTCAGTGTGAGGGCTGCGGTTTCTGAGCAGCTCCTCGTGCCCACATCATTCTGTTAGCCACCTGCTGATGACTTTCTTTCAATCAAACGTCACCTGAAGAAGGACGATCATGGTTAACCACTGGTTGTGCTTTCTCATGGACTTCAAAGCAGTAGGCAGGGCTGTTTTTTAGGGAAGGAGAGGGCTGAGCAGTCTGTCAGCAGAGAAGGGATCCGGTGCTTGGCCCGGCTGCGGCACGCTGTGCTGGGCCCACCAGGTCATGCAGGAGATGCTGGTGTCCAGCCTGGCACATGGCTCCAGGTTGTGAGCTCTTTGAGGCTCCTCTTCCTTCCACAGGGCCTTCCTGTGGGAAGAGGTATCACTCGTATGGCTTCTGTGTGGAAATTGTTCATCTCATTAAACACCAGGGTTGGTTCTTTAAAGCATAGTCAGGGCTGTGGGGGGAGTGTGGTTAACCGTGCAGGCTGGAGACGGGCATAAGCTCATAAAGGAAAAATGTATGTAGGAGTTTATAGCTGCGTATGAGCGCATTAAAGCTTTAATTGGAGATCATTTACTGAGATCAAAATGAGCCTCCATGCAGCTACACAGCTTTCAGGGAGCTGGAAGCAGCTTATGTAAGAGATGTGAGCCCCACATCTGCGGGCACGGGGTGCTTGGGAACATGCACAGTTGCTTAATGTCTGCTCCTTGTGGTCCCAGAAAACTGGAGTGGGTTTTTTTTTGTGTCAGTTCCAATAATGAGAAACGTATTTACACACTCGTCCAATCGTCTGGCTTTTCTGCAAGTTTCCCATCCAGTTTTCAGCGTGTTTGCTCTTGGGACATTGGGAGTTAGATTTTCATCTTGACTCAACAGTGGAAACTGGCTTCATTTATCGCTTCCCAGTTTAGCTCCTGTATTAAAATTATAGCAAGGCTGGGGTTTATTTTTGTCTTGTGTACATTCACCTCCTCTGTATCCTGGTGTCTATTATTAGAGTCCTGCTCTGTTGCTAAATGGGTTGGCCGAGCTCCTGGGGACAAAATATGGAAGCATATGACTGGTCTGCACTACCCCTCAGCCGTCCTGCGTTTGGAGTATTCGCAGTGACCGGGTTGAGCCTGCCTTTGTCACAGCTTTCTTACTGTAAACACTGAAGATGAAGAGGGCAGAGTGAGTAGAGGAGAGTGGCCCATGGGTGTGTGAGTGGAAGGAGGTAGAGGTCATGAGAGGTAACAGAAAGTAGTGGTGCACTTGGAAGGCACCCGAATGGCATGGCCGTGGACAGCCCTGTCCTTGCTTTGATGTTGTCTTTGTTGTTGGTGGGATATTTCCATTTCAGACTGCAAATAAGGCCTCTGAAAGAGGCTGTGGGCTACAGGCTCACCATTTCCTGAATTAAGAAATCAGTTGGAATGTTTCTATGGATTTCAGCCTTGTTTCAAAACCCTTGTGACGACCACATCTGCTGGCTGGCAGCCAGGCCTGTGTCCTCCAATCTGTACCTAGCCTTATGGCTTGCACAAGAGCCATGTTCGTACTTCCTCTGATGTCACTTGCCTCCTGTTTCCACATTCGGCCTGAGCCCAGTGGGGGTGGTTGGTTTGTTTTGGGGTTTGTTTTTTTTCTGGGATTTGATGTATTTTGTAACTGGCTGTTGGCCGTACAACTGTGTTCTTGCTTTGCTTGCAGTAACTATTAGGTCATGCTTGTTTAAGTGGCCTCCTGCATCTTCTGCTGCTGTGTCCCAGCTCTTAGGAAGTACGTAAGGGTCTGTAGTGGTGTGCCATTCAGGGGTGTAGTTCTTGGTGCCTTTTCAATGTTTTTTTTAAATAGCTTGGGCAGTGCCTTTGGCAAGGGCACAACCCAGAGCTTGCTGAAACAATTGAGAGGAGTTAGTGTTGTAGCACAGCTCTGGATCATGTCCTTAGTTCTGTTTTTCTTTCCTTCTAATTCATTGCTCTCAAAAGGCATGATGAAATGCTTCCCCTGCTCCCCTCTGCTTTTTCCTTCTCCTTTTAAGCTATCTCACCAATGTGGATTTTCTCCCTCTGTGGCCCTTTGCCATTGTGCCAGCTCTGGGTGTGTGTACACTCAGTTCTGCTCCACTGACATGGGCTCATTAAGCGCACATTTTTCTGTAGAGTCTCTTGATCCAGCAAGAGGAAGGCTGCCTGGGATTGCCAGCTCTCACATAGATGCTTGGGTGAATTGTCTTTCCATCTCCTCTCCTCTTTGTGTTCCCCATCCAGTGTCTTTCAGTTCATATGTATGTGCCACGTGCTTCCTTGTTTTGCACGTGCAGGCAGTGCTTCCTGACGTCAGGATGGGTTCCTGGAGACGCAGCTTGGCCCATGCTGAGCTTTCTCCCTGCTAGCAGGGGCAGGTCTGCCAGGCTGGGTGTGCTCTGAAGGCTTTGGCTCATGGAGTGAAGGCTGGCTAACTCTTCCCCATGGCTGTGGCCATGTCTTTGGACTGGTTGCCAAAGGGTTTGCTTCTGTGCCATAGAATGACTTGGCAGGTGAGGAGAGGAGATCGACCAGAGCTGCTTCCACTAACTGTCAAGCTTTTGTATTTGTTTTTGTGATTATTTTCTTTTAATAATTTTATGAACTTTAGAGCGTGCATGACTGAACAGTTTAATTAGCTGTGGGAACTGTTTGAAATAACTTCCTGGGGCTTTCTGCAGTCCTTGCTGCCTTTCCATGTTTTCAGCACAGCAGTTGCCATGGGCATCCTCTGCTTCCGAAACTGCACTCTGGTTTGTTAAGCTTTGGGTCTTCTCTTCTTCCTTCTGCCGCCCCAAGGTGTCTCTGGGGTGTGGAACTGCTGACAGGAGGAATACCAGCAGTGCCATTAAAGCTGTTTGGGCTTCATGGAAAAGTGAGGCTTGGCAGGGCCTGCCAGCACATGTTAGAAGCTGCTGACAGGTAATGTGCTGGAGACCAGCATTGGAGTCCTGCTCCTGCTGCAGGGATGGCGACTCCAGTTGACTTTGCAAGGGTTGGCTGGTTCTTCTCCAGGTCCTCAAGCTGGGACTCCTTGCTGTGGCCCAGTGTCTTTTCCAGAGCCTGGGTGCTGGGATTGCACGTGGTCCTGGCCCAAAGGGACCTGGAGAAACAGCGAGCTACCTTGCTTTGACGGTGCTAACCATAGCAAGGTTCTGCCTTGTGGTTCCATAGTGCTGTTAGCAGTGACCAGAATTGGCTTCCTGATACATTTTTCTTGTGCTTGTGGTGATTTTCTGTGGTCAGAGCTGCTTGTTTCTTGTTTTCCCCCTAGGCATGAATAGATTGTATCTGGAGCTGGCCTCTGTGTTATGGGGCCTGCTTTGTCCTGATGCATCCAACCTGCAGTTGGGTGCATCCTGGTCTTGCAGGTCTAGAAACTGTACACGATGAGCATTTTCAATTAGTTTTATATTGTTATGGGTCATGGATATTATGGCAGTTCCTTTGGAGGAAAAAAACGCGTCCTGTAAAAGGTGCTGTTGGTCGTTTTCCTTAAATCCTTAGATTTAGGGTTTGAGAGGAAGAAATCATTAAATGATGTCTTAAAGCTGAATAAAGAAGTCAGTACTGAATGTTTTAATGTCTTACAGATGCAGTGGGCTTGCAGGATTTTATTTTAAATTTAACAATGGGAGTTGGAGTGGCTCCAGCGCTGTAAAGAATAGCCTCTTTAATTAGGGTCTGAGCGGAGTGGCGTGCGCTGGGCTGCCATTTTGAAGTTGAAGCAGGGTTTGCAGTTGTTGTTCCCCATTTTGGATCACACATCTGAGTGCCTGGGATCGATGCGGGGATGCTCCCTGCCCAGAGCAGCAGGACTGGGCTGTGGGAGGGCAGCAAGGCTTATCCTGAGTTATTCCTTGTTAGCTCTGAGCTCACTTGTATCCCTTTCCTGTGGCCCGTTGCAGCTGCAGGCGTGTGTGTGGGATACGTCAGAGCCAGGAGGAAACATCGCCTTTGTTTTTCAGCTTCAGCTCCCCCCAGCACACAGCACGGCACCGTTCCCCCACGTGTGGCTTCCCTGGCACGGCAGCAGCACTCCGTGCATCCCGTTATTGGAGCAGTGACCGCTGCTGCTGGCCCTGGGGGTTTGTTGTGAGAACCGACTTCTGCGGGGGTTTGCCACATCCTGGTCTGTGCTGAGCTGGAAGAGGACTGTTTGACTTTCTGGTTTTTTTTTTTTACTCCTTGAGATAGTTTCTGTGCAAACTGCTTTTCTTTGGCATAGGGAAATGCAGCTTTGTAGCAAGGAGTGAGCCTGCCAGACTGGGTACTGGGGAACCTTTGTGGTCTGCATTAGCGTGGTGCCGTATTTGTCCCTGTCAAATAATCAATGCAACCAAAGCTCTGAGCAATATTATCACCTTAGTGCATTAAAAAAAAAAAAAAAAAAGATAATTGTGCTCTCCAGTTGAACAAGGTGTAGAAAGCTGTGTTGCTTTTTGTTTGCCTTCTGGTCTCTGGGTGCTGACGGCTCCCAAAGGCCATGTACTCAGCCCTCCCCATGTGAGCACTGCAGGTTTGTTGGGCCTGCCTGTGCCATTGCCACCACCCCCAGCACCCCTGGGGCTTCCATGGCCATGCTGGGAGCACTGCAGCGCCGTTCTGAGTGCTCCCAAGTGAGCTCACTGTATTTTTGTGGTGGCCTTGGCTCTGCTATTTTTTAATTTTCTCTTTAATTTCTATTGTTTTCCTCACTTATTTGCTAACTTGCAAAATTCAGCCCAGGATCACAGGATCTCCCAGCCCTGGGGTGAGCGTTACAGGGAGGTGCAGCGAGCAGCTTCTGCTCAGGTGGGTCTGTGCTGTCCACACAGTAGTGGCTGTGCTCTGGGGCTGTTTTTGCAGGCAGACATTGCCGTGCCTCTGCCATAAGGCACAGGGAGGTTCTCCAGCACTTCCCACAGCTCCAGGAAGGTGGAGGAGCTCCTTGGGACGTGGGAAGCGCCGTGCTTCCCTGCAGCCCGCGAGCCTCAGCCCCGCTCCCATGAGACAGCACGGCACGCACCTGTGTTGTTTCGCTGTCTGGCTGCTCTCCCTCCAAACTCGCTGGATGCCTCGTGAGCAGCTTGCACAGCAGCAGGAACGTACCTGCTGAGCTGCAGGAGCAGCCGCAGCCCTCGCTCAGCCCGCGGCGCTGACTGCAGATGCTGTGCTGCAGTCCCTCCTGGCTGGGATTTCGGCGCGTGGTGAGAAGTCAACAAACCCATTAAATCGGAAACGTTGCCGATGTGTGAAAGCAGCACTGTGGCTGGGGGGGGGAGCGGCCCCTTGGCACCGCCTGCATCCACGCCGTGGGGAGGAGATGGTTAACGTGGGGCCGTCGGGCCGGGTTGGCCAGGAGATAGCTAATATTTTAGAGGGTTTCAGAGCAAAGCTATAAAAAGGCCTCGCAGTATTTCAGCTCCCCCATTGTCTGCTGGAAGCCAGCCAGCGTCACCATGGCTACGAGGAATTATTACTGGCTGCCAGAGCTGGAGGAAAAGCTCATACTTTTGGCTTCAAAACAGGAGGGGTGGACTTATGTAATCCACTGTGTTTATAGGCTGAGACTGGCAGGAGCATTGAGAAATAATTACAGGCTTTCCATTTCATTTCCAGCTCGGTTCTAAGGCTGTGTGGCCTCTCTTATTTATTTATTTTGCAGCCGCGACGCTGGCCGCGCAGGATGCGGGAGGGCTGCGGGATGCTGCCGGGTGAGTGCCCCGCACCGCTCTCCTTTCGGAGGCGTTCTGTCTGCAGCAGGCCGAAATAGGACACGGCAGAAACAAGTTCCTTTGAGAAACTGGGACTTGGCCCCGCGACACAGGAGCGCTGCTGGGGCTGGAGGCCGGGAGCAGCCTCTTGCTGGAGGGGATGAGCTGTGTGTCCCCGTGCCGTGCTGCTTCCTGCGCAGATCCTGTCTGTCACTGGTGGACAGCGTGTGGTTTTTTGGGAAGGTGGTGGGAGAGGGGGAAAGTTTTTGTGTATTTTCTTCTTTTCTTGCTTTCTCTCCTCTCAACCTACTGGTCTCACGCGTTGCCATGCTGGCTGGAGACAGATTTGTCAGCGCAGTCAGACAGTTCTGCCGATGTTCGGTGCTCCAGAGAGGTGAATTGCAAAGTTAGCCTGTAATTAATGTGGGTTTGTTCGTCCCTGGAACAGTCAGCAGACGACGCTGTAATTTGGGTTTGCCTGAAAAGCAGCGCACGGTGTGTTTTGACTTCGGTCAGGCCAGTGGGAGTTTGCAGCTGCTGTTTTTGTGCTGGCTGTTGCATAAAGGCAGTGATTGCTGGCAAACTGCTTGCAGAACTCTCCCTGTGGGTGGGGGCAGTGGGGAGGTGCTCCTGGTGCTGGTGTCTCTCCTGCCCTGTCCTGTGGGGATTGCGGGGCCCTGCTGGAGAGCTGCGGCTTGGTGTGGTGTGGTGGGGAGGTGTGGGCTGAGCTGTTCCTCGTGTCCTTCCACTCATGTCTCCTTCAGTACGTGAGAATCACATTCCAACCGTGTCTTGTTAAATCCCACTGGCGCTGGGTGTAAAACTAGGAAGCCTGTTTGTGGAGGGCTATGGAAAAGAATGCTTTGATGCACCACAAACTTGCTGTAGCAGTTAAAAAGCGTATCAAAGCTGTAGATTGCTGTGATTCTGGCATCTTCCTTCACTGCATGGGGGACCTGCTGCAGAGTTGCACTCTCAGCCCATGCCTGCAGGGCTGACATTGCTATCTGAGTGCAGTGTGACAGTGGGACACCTCTGTGCAGCAACATACAGTGCTGTGCTGTTTGGGTACAATCCCGGCCCGTGCTCCTGTGCTTGGCCCCAGCTTGAAACACGCAGAAGATGTAGGGCTGGTGTAGGTGAGGGTTTATCTAATGCATTCTACAGAGATAAATGGTGCTTCACGTGTTTCCTGTGGCTGCTGTGCATGTTCAGGACGGGCAGAAGCTCCGGAGCATGGGGCATCGCTGCGAGGGCAATGAATGCCCCTTGCAGGAGCAGGCACAGCTCATGTTGGTGGGGATGCACGGTGCTGGACCAAATTATTCAATAACTTAATGATCCTTAATACTATTTAACTCCTACTGCAGATACTGTTGGACTCAATTTGAGTTAATTTGTTACTGCGAGGTTTTTGTGTGTTTTTTGGTTTTTCTCTTCCTCCGGGCTTCGTGCCAGGATGAACTGCATGTTCTGTTCTTAACAGTTATGAGTAATGTATGCGTGAATCTGTAACATAAGTAATACGAGGAAATAAAACGTGTGAGTGTGCAGAATTCATGTGTCCCATGTCTGCACACATGCTCCGTGTGTGTTCGGCATGGCGGAGCATCGCACGCCTGGGCAGAGCTGTTGGACCGCCTGGAGCTGCGCTCAGCACAGGGCTGGCTGCGGGTTGTGGCTGCAGGGTGCAGCGCTCCGGGTGCTGCCTGGTCCAATGGGATTTCTTTATTTCATCTTTTTTATCCTGGTGAAATGAGCTTTCTCTGGTTAATTATTATTATTATTATTTTCTTAATTTGAAAAAATGAGAAGGTGGCACGTCGCCAGCTCCCCCGCCTTCCTCTTCCCAGCTCCGATGAGGTCATTGCCTCTTAAAGTTTGTGCCGTGCATTGTGAGCCATGGCAGGAGGGGCGAGAAGGCGGCCGGCGTCCCTGCGCCGTGCCAGGAGCCCTGGGGCACGGCTGGGCTGTAAGCAGCACCTGAGTGAGGGGCTCCGTGGGCTGGGAACCGCTTGGGGTGCAGCTGTGAGGGGGGAGGAGCAGGGCCATGTGTGCGGGGCTCAGCATGGCCGGAGGTGGCTGGCACAGTTCTGGCACTGCTGGGCTGAGCTCGCTCTTGTGTCCATGTACTTTTCTTTGGGAATTTCCTCAGTGCTGTTTCTGAAGCAGGCTGCTCAGCAGGGTGTGAGAGTTCATGACCTCGCCGAGGATCTCTCTGGGACCTTTGTGTCCCTGACCGAGCGGCTGCAGGGAAAAATTGTTTATTTTCTTAAACACGGTGCAGAACTGCTTGCAAATTCCTGAGCTGTTGTTTTCTTCCCCACTGCCCTGAGTTCTTGGCTCAGTGGTATGAGCGCTGCAACCCATGGGGACTCCCTGGCTGCAGGTTTGGGGACTTGCTGCTTGGTGCTGGGCTGTGTGTGGAGCTGCTGTGTGGAGTGGATAATTCAGCATAGGTATGAAAGCACAGTTTTGTATATGCTGTATGAATGGCTCTTCTCTCAGAGCATATTTACTGTCTCATGCCTTTGCCGTGGGTCTCACTTAGGCTGGTTTGCAATGCAGTGCACAGCACGAGGATCCTGGGTGCACCTCTGGCTGCTCTTGGCAGTACAGTGGGCTGCATCAGTTCTGTGTGATCCCACTGGCTCTGCTGCTGCCCAGAAATCAAAGCTTTGCTGTGTCAGAAAGAGGAACGGCAGATGATGGGAGGTGTGCAGGGAGTTGAAAGAGTGAGAAGTAGAGCTGCTTTGGGAAGGCGTGGAAGGAAGGCCTGGGAGATGCTTTCATTAGCTGACACTGGGAAATAAAGCTGCTTTTAAAAGGCAAACAGTAGGTAGCTGCCCTGAACATGACTGGGGCTGGAGCTGGGTGGCCTTTAGGTCCCTTCCAGCCCAAGCCATTCTGTGACCACAGCAGGGGCCCAGGTTGCGGGTGGCAGCTGTGGGCTCCATATACTGGCAGTGTGTAGCAGAGGTGCAGTGCTGCTCATCCACAGCAGAGTGCTGGTGGGAGGTAGCACAGGGATCCAGCACAGTACTGTGCTTCTGTGCAGGGAAAACATGTTCCATCACAGCTGCTCTGGAAGCCATGTCAGCATCCCACTAATGGCAACCGCTGCTGCACCCCAGCACCATCCCTGTGCAGTTGCTCTTTGTCTCTGCGCTGCTGCTTTGCAGCCTGGTTGATTTTTTTTCCTGTCCACACAACACAATCGCTCCTTGTTAGCCCGCCGTGCTCTTTCCTCTTTCAAGGAAGGGAAGGAGCAGGAGAACCAGATCTGATAATTCCAGCGAGTGGAACTGTTCCCTTGAGCCCTTTAAGAAGAAATAAAAGGCTCTCCTTCTCTCCGCTTCTCTTTGAGCACGAGCACTTTACCCTCTTGGATTCCCTGCAGGCTCCTCACACTGCTAAAATTGAAACATCAAGATGTCTGAGGCAGCAGGAATTACCATCAGTGTTTTGACACCTGGAGGTACAATTTCTATTAGCTTTTATATGAAAACAACACCGGTTTTGCCAACGGAGTTCCCGTTAAATAATGCACGAAGACCCTGCTTCTGACAGTGGATATTTTTCTTTTGCCTTCTCAGTCTCTTGGGTAATGGCTTAATTTTTGTGACCGCTCAGGAAAAATACACACAGGCTTACAGAGAGCAATAGGGTTGTGGGCACACACGTGCTGGACTCCCAGGCACAGTCAATTATCCTGTTTGCTAATTAACGTGGAGAAAGGAGGGAAGCAATTAAAGGTTGGTTGGTCGGATTATCGGTTTGGCGTGGAAGCAGGAGGATGCCCTCTTCCTGAGATACCTGATGGTTGTAAGGCTTCACTCTGCGTGGTGTGGGGAGGAGATGAGCGCTGGGTCACCGGGAGCAGAACATGGGTGACTTTTCCTGGCCTTGATGGTGCTCAGCATCAAACATGTGCTCAGTGCCCGCTCCTGGGGGAAGCGACGGGGAGCAGAAGGGCACAGCGTGTGGATGTGACTGTCAGAACTTAGAATCAAAGCGCGGTTTTGACATTTCTAACCTAATAAGTGGTGCTGCATGTGTGCGCCTGCTTATTTTCCTTTTCACCGTGAGATGCTTTGACAGAGGAGTAAAGTCCCATTTTGACGTTTCTGTCATTTTAACCAGAGAGAGATTACAATAAATTGGATTAAGTGAAAATCTTCTTCAGATGTTTGTGGTTTGGGCTGATTTATGGATAGATGTCATTTGAACGTCACTCTGCATTTTTTAAGCATCTGCTTGATGGCTGCTGTACTGCTGCAAAGAGCAGCGGGGTGGCTGTGGGGCTTCTCCCCATCCAGTCTCCAGTGATGTCACTGACGAAGCAGTCGGCCGCTGTCTGCTGGGGCCATGCAGTCTGTGTGCATGGGAAACCAGGAGTCCTGCATCTCTGAACTGTGTTATTTGCATGTACTGCTCTTGATTTCCAGCACAGTTTTGGGAAACACTTCTGATCCAACCGCAAACCCACGAGGTTGGAGTCCAGGCATAGAGGCTTGTGGATTTCGGTTGTGGTCTCTGGAAGGTTATTTGCAAGTTCCATGTTGGTTTAAAGCTTTGTACCTGTACTGTGAGCTCATAGGGTCGTGTTCTGCCAGCTTAACTCTGTGGGCCACTCCTGCTGGATGCCGGTAGAGAACAGGAGCGCAAAAATCCCTTCTCTCCTCATAAGGTGCCGGATGCCTTATGCTACGACCATGTCAGTTCTGAAGGTGCAGCCAGGAGCTCGAGCACAGCCTGTCCCAGCTCCCTGCTGGGCCTCACCCAGCACCCAGTGGCACCCAGTCTGCCCTCACACCTCCTGTTGGCACTCTGCTGGGTCTGTTTGCTTTTTGCACCTGTGATCCCCACACCGTAACTGGTGGGGAGAGCTCACGGGCATGTGTTGCCCTCACGTTGAAGAGATTCTGATTTCTGTGATTGTACTGGGAATTTGAAGTCCGGTTCTTAAAAACCTTCTGCATTAATTTCCATGATACGATTATTTGCAGAAGATCACACTACTGTGGGAAGATAAATTTGTAATCCTGCTTAGCAGCTGATCTTATCCCCCCGGAGTGGCTGCGGTTGCATAAGGCACAGTGACCTGAACTCCACTTCTTAGGGCTGCGGAGGGGAGATGCTGTTCCCTTCTCCCCATGGGGCCGCACGGTGCAATCCCTGCAGCCCTGCAGCTCCCCCAGGCCTGGGGGCTGCCCGCGGCCCCAGCTGCTCCCACAGATGGGCTCTTTTCCTCTCTGCCGTGGGTGAATCGGAGCTGTCTGTGATGGATCCTCACTGCGACAGGCTCTAAGTGGGAACTCTCAGGGGAAATTAGCCTGCAGCTTTTGGCTTTATTAAATATTCTCCAGCACTGTCCCAAAGGACTGCTTTTTAGTGCTTGTCGGTGTTTCATTTGTATTTTGAACATCACCTGCAGGAAATGTGACCGTGAATAGCCTGTACTGACATGAAAGTCTACATATGAGTGGTGGACAGCTGGCAGACAGCATGCCGTGTTCTGCAGGGCTGAGTGCTGGGGTGTCCTGCAGCAGAGGAAGGACCCGGCTGGAGGTGCTGCAGGTGACTGAGAAGCTGGTAGCTGCCTTAGAGCTGCAGCCCACAACAACTGATGGAGCCTTTTATTAGAACACCCATCTAATGATTGGTTGAGCACATATAAACTATTTGTAACTTTTAAATTGTGACCGGATGTATGGTAGCTCATAAAACAGACCAAGGGTCTGAAATGCCTATTAGGTTGATGGAAACTGTATTTTCTACTATTGTCTGTGTATTAGAAGCATTTTTTCCACGAGCTGTTCAGCTTTCCATCTGCCTGAGCTGCACGGAGCTGGCCGTGGGGATGAGCTGTGTAATGGGATATCTGAGCTGGAGGAAGAACCCGCTCCGGCTCAAGCAGTCCTGATTTGAAAGCACAGTTGGCCAAAGCTGTGCAGATCTGCACAAGGAGAAATTGAAATTGCTCTGTCTGATGGATGCTGAGGTTGGGAGCTGCTGCTGAGGGAAGCTCAAGTGGGCAAAGAGCAAAAGCTGCCGAGTGCAGCTGGTGGCTGCCCCTGGGGCTGCCTGTGCTCCTGGGATGCACTCGGGCTTCAGGAGGCGGGGTGGGTTTGCTTGTTTGATGTGATGAAGGAAGCGAAGGTTGATTTGCCTTTTCTGACTGCTTGAGTATTATTTTCTTGACTTTTTGCCTGCAGAGCATATAAGCCCGGCCTCAGAGTGAAGTCATGGGAGATGCTGATTAATTGTGAGGGGGGGGGAAGCAGCAAATTCCCCGTTGGGTAAGAGTTTACCAGTGGAGCTGTGACCTTGTTAAAACATGTTAACTCAATAAAAGCCTGAGTGTTTAAAGACAAGTGACTTCTTCCTACCTCGAGGGGCATAATTAAGCCATTCCACACCCCTGAAAGCAGAGCTGTGGGAGGATGGAGGAGCTCCCATCCTGCACAGTAAGTCACAGCTTCCCATGAGGTCAGATCAGCTCTGTGCGCAGCACCCCTGGAGCTGGGCTTTTTTTGCTAGCAAGAATTATTAATAACAAAGAGATCTCAGTTTAGTGGTCATGAAACAGGGTGGGCTGATAGAAGGTGCTCTGTGAGGTGGTGGAGCCCCTGTCCCTGGAGGTGTTTAAGGAAAGGGTAGGTGTGGAGCTGAGGGATGTGGCTCAGCAGCCTGGTGGGGATGGGTTGATGATGCTGATCCACGCTGCCTGCCCCGCGAGCTGCTGCGTGTTGGTGCAAATGTTGAAAGTGTTGTGGTGCCTCTGCAGAGGCTTTGACCTTCTGTTCAGAAGCTGTTAATTAGCCAGAACAGGGAAGCAGAACGTGCCCAATTAATGGCTCCCACCTCAGCCCTGGCTCTGCCATGAACTTAATGAGCTGCTCCTTTCTCTGGGCCACGGCAGCCGGAACTTGGTTTTGAGGGGAGGAATGAAAGCAGCAGATGTGTGCGGGAGCAAACGGTCATTCCAGCCTCACCAACGTGAGGATTGACTCATGGCCCTGTAATCACCTCAGGATGTTAGGAGCGCCCTGTGCAGGGTTCAGAACTGGCCTGAGCTGTTGGGTTGGCATGAGGATGATGTGGGATGTGCTGGGTGAGGGTTGGTCTGGGAGCCCCTGTGGCTCTGTCATTTACTGATTCATGGCACAGCCGCGCGGCATCGTCGTACAGTTCTGAGTACCTTGGTTTACAGGTCATTTAATTTATTTGCAGGCTTTGTTTCAGTTCCCCAGGGTAATTTTGCTCCTTTGCACATCTTCCTATGGCAGCATTAAATTGTGCAGTTTGTCACAACAGTTCAGCTTTTATGCTGGCAGCCAGAGCTCTTCAAAGATGCTCGTGTGAAGTCGAGACTCCTGAATCATTAGAGGATCATGAAAGAAAAAGAATAATTTAGAACACGGAGATGTTTTGTCATCTTTGAAATTGGGAACGTGTGAAAGGAGAAAATGTTTAGCAGCGCGATCCGCCTCAAAGAACTTATCTTAGGGAATCCAGAAAATGAATTTCCCCTCTTTATGCAGGATGTAAATAATCAAAAGTGTCACTCCTGAGCCGAGTAATTTGTTCAACAAAAGGATGTGGAGGAGATGACTGAACGCTCACGGCGCACCCCAGACATCAGAGGACCCATCTTGGCAGCGGTAGAAGCAAAGTGTTTGAAACCCAAATGAGCAGTGTGTGCTGTGCCATAAATGCAGAAGGTTTGCAGGTGCTCTGCGCTCCCCCCGCGCCGCAGCCTGGGCTCTGTGTGTTGTTACAGCACGGCTGTTAATGTGCTGTTTAGTGTACTTGGGAGCATGGCTGAAGTAGTCATCGTTATCGCACGATGGTGAGGAACTGCCTCTTTTTTTTGTCCCCTCTTGATTTTAAGTTGTGTGTGTCTGTGAAGCTGCAACCTGCAGCATGGACCTGCTGTGCTGCGAGCACTTGTTGCTGGGGGCAGCAGAGCTGTGTCCATCCTGCTGTGCTGCTGTGCTGTGTTGCCCTACACTTCTCTCCTTGCTGGCCACTCAGCCTTCACTACTGCCTTCCTCCCTCTCCTCCTCCAGCCCCATTTCCCATTCAGCTCCCAGTGCCCCAGTGGCTGTGTTTGTTTGGTTTGCTCTTTTTTTTTTAGTTTCCTCTTCGGGCATTTCCATTCGTCTTTGCGGATCATCTTCAACAAAGGCCTCACGTGGTCTGTTTGTCTTCTATTTCCAGCCTACACTTAAAAATAACTCCTTTGTTTCATGAATGGCCTGTGCCTGGATCCAGATCCCTCTTTCTCTGGGGGTTTCTTTCTCCTCGCTGTTGGCTGTCAGGACCTTTCCTGGGAGCATCCCATCAGGGCAGCTTGCCCATCCCTGCCCTGCAGAGCCGTGAGCCCCGTGTATCAGCTCCACTCATGAAAACTGGCAGAGGGCAGCTCAGGGCAGAGCTGAACGCCGTCCCAGGCCCAAAATAGCTTGGAAAGATTGGAAACACAAGTCCTGAATCCTGCTTTATGGCTCTTGGTGCCAGCAGGGGCAGAATGGAGTCCCCTGGTGCTGGGGTTGATGCTGGGGCTGCCGTTCCCACTGCGGCTCCCAGCAAGGAAGACCTGTTGTGTTGTGCCCACAGCTGCAAAGACAGGAGAGAGGTGGTTTGCTGTGAGCAGCCCGGCCTGCAGCAACTGCAGGAAGGATCCGGGAGCAGGGCAGTGCTGGGCCCTTGTGTTCCCTGAGCAGCCAGCCCTGTGTGTTGTGCTTCTCCAAAGGCAGTGCATCCCGTGCAGGTAAAGGCTTTGAGCCCAGGGCTGGAGTAACCTCTCATCCACACCGTGCAGCTCAGGATGTGCCTGATCTTTCCTGTTGACCCTGTGCTGCTATTTTAATTTAGAGCCTCCGTACCCTGCTGCGATTGAATGCTACTGTGGATTTCTGGGCTGCAGACGCCGACGTTGTTTGCTTTGTTATTCTGAATAGAGCCTTAAATATATGGCAGGCGGCCGGCTCGCCTATTGAAAGGACTTAACAGATACAGTACATACAAATATTTGTGTCCAATGTCAGCTGTCGTCCAAGAAAATTTCATGCACGTGTGGGTAAGACAAACCCATTATCATTGCGGGCTGGTGTGTTTCTTAGGAACGTCCTTCAAATCGTTTTCATTACATCTTAATGATTTTCTGCTTCTGCCCATTCTTTAAAGAACTCGTGGGTAAGCTTCTGAGTGCTGTGCCCGTGCCTGGGCTGGGGGTGCTTGTGTGGGTGCAGCCTTGTGATGGGGTTTTGTGCCATCATGTTGTGGGCTGCGTTCTAACGTCTTCTGCAGGCCATCCGTGATCCGTAGACCACAAGTTGAGTAACATTAATTTGGGTTAAGAAATAGAATATTCTGTTAAGCTTATTTCAGCGTGTCTTTTTTAATGTTTTAAATTCAAGAAGTCTGCTCTCACTGGGACCCTTACAGCTTCTGTAAGGATGGGTAAGTGGGTACTTTCTGTGAGCTGGCAGTGCCTTGTCCTCACCTTCAGGCAGGGGAATCGAGGCAGTCCCTGACCCTTGTTACACTGTGTGTAAGCCAACGATCAGGCCCAGGAATCCTGCCTCGCTTTGGAGCGGGTTCTTGGGATGTTCCTGGGCAGGGAAAGGCACAGAGGTGTTGGGTATGGATCTGGGAATCTCCTTGCTGGATGGAAGCAGAAATGAGCTTGGAAAACCTGCCCTCAGATTCCGCAGCTCTGCATTGCCATCCTGGGGCAGGTTTGCCAGCAACCTCTTGCTTTCTCCTGTTTCTAATTAGATTGTAAATCTCATACCTAGCACTGTAATGGCTAACGCAGGTCTGTGGATAAAACATTCCCTGATCAAGACTCCAACCAGGGGGGAGAAATACTTTTCCGGTGAGACAATGTCTGTTCCTCATCAAAATCAGTTGAGAAAAGTAGTAACCAACCAGTCCAGATTTAAAGAGCCTGGCTGTGCTATTTCTGGTTTATTTCCTATTAATCTGTTCCTATTGTTTGCATTCCTCTCCTTCAAACAATTAGTTAACAATGCGTCCCCAGCGCAGGAGCACTCCTGGAGCGGCTGCATGCCAAGGTCCTGGTGTGCCCCGTGCCCACAGACACCAACGTGCCCCGGGGATGAGCGCAGTGGCACCAGCAGGGCTGTGCTGTGCTGGGCTCCTTCAGTGGCAGCATTGAGATACCTCTGCATTTCTGCCCTCCGTAGCCTCAATGGATGTATTGGTGTATTTTCAAGCTTGGCCCCTCTGTCAGTGATCTCCTTTGCCGCGTGTCGCCGCTGGAGCCGTTGCTGTGTTTTGGTTTGGTTTCTGGCTGTGTGGACATGGGCGAACCAGCAAGGTGGCCCCGTGCCTGCCCGGCACAGATAGCGAGCGCTCCATCAGTGTGGGCTGGTCTGTGGTCTTGCAGGAAAAGAAACTCTTCCTCTTTTTTTCCTCTTCTCACCCATTGTTGGTTTTTGCACATGCCAACTGCTGCTTCAGTTGAACTGTGCTGGCTTGGGCTCGCTGCTCTCCCTGTGGAGCAGAGCTGGGCAGCTTGCAGCCCCGTTGGCTCCCTGCAGCTCCCTCTGGGCCAAGGGGAGTTCTCCCACTAGTTTCCCAACCGTGCTGCAGCTGCAGAAGGAATTGCAACACACGATAAGCCACTGTGTGTGTGGGCGACCAGTTTGTGAAAATGCCCTCTGGGCCGTGGTGTCTTCTGTGGCACTGGCTCTAATCAGAAGGGCCGATTCAGCATTGATGTGGCACCGGAGCTGTGTGACACACTTCAGTCCTGAGCTGTGGGCAGCGCGGTGCCCGGCTCCTGCTGACAGAGGCTCCTGCCTCATGCGGGTGCAGGAATTGCTGGGGTTGGAAGGAGGGCACCGTGTTATGGGCGCGTGGAGGTGCGAGCAGCGCGGGGTGCTGGAGGAGGAACCTCAGGGTGCAGTGTAGGGGGAGCGTGCAGGAAGCAGGGCTGGTGGAGAACCATGAGAGCGGTCAGGTTTTGGGGATCGTGTAAGCCTCAGTGTTGGCTGTCTTGTGGTCGACTGAGTTTTAATCTACCGCTTTCCTCTTTGCTTGCAGTTGTTGCGCGACGAGGAAAGCACACTCATGATGAAGAGGAGCTCTTGGCTCTCCTAATCTTCTGTTGGTGATTTGGAAGCAGCCACCGCCACGTCTGCTCTTTCGACATGTCTGGATCTACTCAGCCCGTGGCACAGACCTGGCGTGCCACCGAGCCGCGCTACCCCCCGCACGCCATGTCCTACCCGGTGCAGATCGCCCGGCCGCACGCGGTAAGACAGGAGCTGCCTCCCCGTGCTGCCCTTGGTGCTGGGCAGCAGTTCCTCTGTGCTGGTCTCACATGTGGCAGTTAAACAGAAATGCTCGTGATGTGGGATTTCACCCTTTTTTTCCCCTGTGTCTTCTGCTTAGTGCTTTCAGCTCTTCCCTTTGTGCCCCTTATGGCAGTGCTGTCCTTGCACACCGGCTCACCACCTGCGAGTGCTGAGGACTATTGGTCCTCTGGAGAGCACAGCTGGTTTGGTGGAGGGAGGGGAATGTGGTTCAGCCCCACTGGGAACCAGAGCACAGTGTGGTGATGTCCTCAGGGCAGGGGTGAACCTGCTGCTGCTTTGGGTCAGGAGAGCAGCCCTGCTCTGTGTGTCTGGTGGTAGTACTGTGAGGCAAGGAGGAACTCTGCTGATTTTCTTAACATTTTGCCTTTTCTCATGCTTTTCCCCTCCCTCCTTTTTGATGTGTAGTCTTGTCTCCTGTAGGACCAAGCCATGCATTGAGATGAGGGCTGGCTGTGTTTTGCTGAATGCACTGGGTTAACTCACCCAGATCCGGCCTCTCCCTGCGCCCTGTCACTCATATCCCTGCTTGCTCATCTTGGATGTTTGACTGCTTTAGGTTTAAGCTCTTAACGGAAAAAAACCTCTCCTTAGTGGAACAGCTTTAGTCAGCTCAGGCTGCTTAAATGAATCTTATTAGGTGCTGGAGTGTGGTGTGCCCTCTCCTTGGTGAGCTGCAGCACGGTGCATGTAACAGGAGTTAGCGAGGTGACCTTGTCTCAGGGTTACTTTGCTGATGGTGAAGGCTATTGAACTGTGAAACTCCTGCCGTGATGAATTTAGGGTTTGACTTGAAAGCCTGGAAATGCAAGAAATGTCAACGAAGAGGTGAAATTTCCCTGTCTGCCCTCTTTGTTGGGCTTCAGCAGAGCGGCATGTAGAGCAGAGCTGGAGTTTGGAATGGCTTTGAAATAGGAACATACAGAGGGTGCAGGACGAGCTTTTGGCTGAGTTAACTGGCTCGTCTAGATTGCTTGGGGTCTGCCTGCTTCAGCACAAAGAGGCTTTTCATGCAGGCTATGAGACAGGCTGACCTGGTTTGATCTAGAGGAGTTTTGCTTCCACTGGTATGAGCGTGTTTATTTGGGCGGTGGGTGGAATGAGAACGTTTGTCTCAACAAGAAAATCCCTGTTCTGTTTTTATCAGAAATTTGAGCAGGAGGATGTGACCAGGTGAGCAAGGTCTGCTGTTGTTGTAAAGCCTTGACTGAAAAACAACTCCCTAAACCTCAAAGCTCAGGTTGGGGGGGGATTTTAGAAGAGGGCAGGTGGCTTCTGGTTTTGGGATTGAATCCTCATCCCTTGCCAACCCACAGCTCTCCCTTAGTGTCATGTCAGCAGAATGACCCGAATGGGGCAATTGTTTGCAAGGGAGGCTGAGCTCTGGGTTTCTGCAACCTGTCCTGCTCTCTGGCTGGAGTGAATGCTGTTTTTATTCTATCCTATTAATGTTGGAAGAAGTTGCTGGCTTTTGCTTCTAGCAGCTATTTTTACTGCCATGTGTAATCTTCCGAAGTTACGCGATACCCTGTAGGTGTCTGGGTGCAGGAAAGCTTGAGGTTTTCAGCTGGAAGGCCAAGCAGATCCTCTTGCCTCTGGGTGGAAGCGTGCCAGCCCCATGCACCCTGAGCGCACCTTGCTGTGCCGGGGGCAGGCAGCCCCGTGCCTTGCTGGGAGCTGGCCGGGCTGTGGCTTTGAGGATGGGGCTGCTCTCTGGTGGGGTTACTTGGGAGAGCTCCGTTGCTTTGAAGCTGCTGTGCTGCTTTACCATTGAAGACAGTGGTATTTGCTTGCATGTCTTGGCCAGGTCGGTTTTGTCATGGGGTGTGTTTGCACAGTGGGAGCTTGTTTGGAAGAAAGTAAGAAAGGCCAAAACCAACCCAGCGCTGGCGTGCCTTGCATCTCATTAGGTCTCAGTGCTGGGTTGCTGCATTCCACGACATCCTTTCATGCGAGCTGGGAACTTGTTGGCCCTGGGTTCCTTCCCCTGCCGCGGAAGCGGCCTGGTCACCTCCTGGGCACGTGGGGCTGAGCACAGCGGGGCTGCGAATGCCATGAGAACAGAAATAAGTAATTGCAGTCCAACTGTGACGGGCGCACCCAGGGAAACGTGGTGCAGCAGAATACTGAGCTCCGAAATGAGCCGTGACATTATTTTAGGCTTGGAGACACTTTATGAAAAGTGATTTAAAGGATTTCAGCTGTTGGATTTCACAGATGAGGCAAGCGGGATTGGGCGTTGTGAAGGGGCATTAGGCAGGGGAAGCAGGCTGGGTGTTTTTCTGCTCGCTGCTCACCAAACCTGAGGGAATATCCAACAAAATGGATGAAAAAAGAGGCGTTTCAAACAAACTCACAGAAATGCACTTGGTGTGTATGGGTACCGGCTCCCAGCAGCGAGAGCCAGGAGCTGCTGCTTAGCCAGGGGCTGCTGGAGGAGATCCAGCACAGGGTGAGCAGGGCTTTGCGTGCTGCTGTGGCCTGCAGGTGCCAGCTGTGGGGAGGGCTGCTCCCGCTGCCCTGGGGTCTCCTCCTGCTTCTCTGCCTCTTCCTTTCTGATTTGGTGCCAGCTGCTGCTCAGGAGGCAGACCAAGTGTGGGATCTTATGACCTGAGATTTAATTCCAACGTATTAAAAAATTGCTTACAAAGCAACTTTGCCAAGTGTGCATGCTCTCAAACAGAAGTTTAGATAGAAAGATTCTGTTAAAAATCACCAGTGAACAGTTTTTGTTTTGTTTTGTTTTTTTTCCCTAAGAGCATTATAGCATAGTTAGCCAAAACTGCAGGTGGAGCATGTTAGTTTTCTGTATTAATTAGCTGCAATGTTGGGATGTTCAGCTGATTCCATCATGTTCTGCTTGGAAACAGAAGAATTGTTTGAATGCTTTGTGACCTTTAGCTAAAGGTGAAAAAACACATTACTTACGCTGTTAACCTTCTAATGTGTCCAAAGTTCATGCTCTCTCAAAGCAAACCTTGGCATGATGGATATTCCTTTTCAGGCAACCTGCAGATATTTTCTGTAAACAGATTGATGTCCCTGCATGGCCACGTCCCCTGGAGCCCCTCCGTGGTCACTGTTCCCTGGGGCAGCAGGGTGCCCCTGGTTCCTCGCTGGGTGCCCAGTCCCCTTGCTGTGCTGCTGTCTGGGTGCATGCTGCCATTGCCAGGAGCTGGCTGTCCCCACCCCAGAGCAGCCTCTGTTTTGAACGTGCTTGTAGTATTTTGTTACTTACTGGAGGTATTAATCAGGGTTGGAGAACAGTTGGGGTGTATGCACGTGCTGCATTGGCATTTGAGTTGTGGCGGTGTGGCATCCCCTTCCAACAAAGCCCTGTTCCCCACCCAGCAGGATGGAAACATGAGCTTCCCTGCTTAACCCCTGAGCTCCAGCTTCCACAGGCCTTTGTGCTTTCTGCCCGGCCTCCCCTCCTGTCTGGGAGCAGCTCTCGGTAAGCCGCTGTAGTTCCTCTGCTGACACCTTGCAAAGCATCTCCTGTGCCAGAGCGATTGCTCACTTCTTGGCCAGGCGCTTTCTCATCCATCTGAACCAGAGGCACGAGGTTGGTGCAAACTGGTGTGCTGATGCCTTGGCCAGGTAGTGGAGCGTGGCCTTCCCTGCCTGAACTCCTCCCGGCAGCTGTGGCACAGCAGGCTGTTGTGCACGGAGCTGCATGTCTCTGGGATGGCAGGAGCTGGCGTGTGTCCACAAGGCAGGGAGCAGCAGCACGATGGTGGGTAAGCACAGGGAGGGCATTACAAGTCTCTGCTGCTGTGGTGGGCTTTTTTTTTCTTTTTCTTTTTTTTTTTCAGAATGATTATTCACACTTTTATCTCCAGCAAGCAAAATGCCAGTCTGTGTTGGTGCTCTAGGAACTTGCAGAACGGAAGGGTTTATGGTGCCAAATGCTAAAATCCCCCAGCCTGCAAAGAGCCTCCTCCAACCATCTCCAGGAGTGAGAAAAAGCTGCCTGCTCCCAGCTGTGCAGCCGGGTGGGGGGCATCGCTGCCAGCTCTGCAGCCCACAGCCTCCAGCAAACAGCCCAGGGAAAGGCTTGAGCAGCAAAAACCTGCCTTGGAACTTACCTGCTATGATCAGTTCTGCCATAAGAACACAATAATTCCTCCTGAATTAACCTGAGATTTGCAGTGCAGTATTGCACGAGGTTGGTCTGGCTGAGTGGTGGTTTTGGGAGAATTGGCTTTGTGATTTAGGATCAGGAGGGATGCAAGTGAAGGAACAGAACACCTAATTCCCTGCCCCGGGGTCTGTCTCTCTGTGCCAGGAACAAGGAGCTGGCTTACAGTAGCTGCTGTGAGCAGGGCTCATTTTCCCTAGGAAAATTCTCACTTACACAAAACAACTTTTTTTCTTCAAGTACAGTTTTATGGCAGTTTCCTAATCTACTTCTTGGACATGAGTTGATGTAGAGGATACTTTGCTTTTTGTTGATTTCAGAGTTGTAAATCCACAGGGGAAGAAAAAACTTGCTGCATATGTGGTTTGGCAAAGGTCGAGCTCCAGAAATGCTGCTTTTGGAGACATAAAGTGCTGCCAGCCTGACTCTGTCCATGTTGCTCCACCAACCCCTGTGGTGGAAATGCCTTTTGCAGGACTGGGGGATCTGCTGCTTGTCATTTACACACAACTGTGAGTGGGTCAGGTCCCTTAACCTGATGAATTTGTTGTGCAGTTGTAAGGAAGTGTAGCTGGGAGCTGAATGGGGGATGCGGGAAGGCAGCGGGTTGGTGATGTGTGGTGAGGGACTGCTGTGGGAGAGAAGTGATGATGAGCAAAGTGACCTGAAGCTTTCAATGTGGATCATAGAATTGCGTGGGTTGGATGTTTGGGGTTTGGCACGTTGCTCACCCCACAGCAAGGCTTGTGGCTGAGAATGGCTGCAGGAAGCAGAGTGCCCAGCATGGGGATGGGGGGAAGGGCTCAGTGCTGGCTCAGCGGTGCCGGGACGTGACTGGGGCAAAAGAAGAAGCCAAAAGTCTTGTGATGGAGAGAAATTCAAATGCAGCCCTGCGATGAATGTGCTGCTGTTCTGCGTGCGGCCCTGGCTGCGGGGGCAGGCTGGCTGCTGGCCTGGCACCAGGCTCCGGTCAGATGACTGGGAAGCCAGGGGAGCTGGGGGCTGCCCCCAGCACGCCGTCACTTCTTGTCCGTGAATGGCACATTCAGTTGGGACAGCCACACGTCGCTGACAGCCCTGGTGTGTGCAGAGGGACGGGGAGAAGGCGTCAGGAAGGATGCATTGCTGTGCAGCTGCTACAGACGCTGATGGTGCCGGCAGCAGCACGGCCTCTGTGTGGGGACGGCAGCAGCGATCCATGCCTTCCAGGAAGGGGCCTCGCGCACTGTGGTCACCTCCTAAAACAAAAGGCCGACTCAGCAGCCCTGCGAGGTGGATGGCAAAGAGGCTGTGTCAGAACAATGAGGGCATTTGTCTTTTCAGCACATTTTGCATCCCCGTAGGCAAGATAAAAATGCGTGCATTCAGCCAGGTTTTTATGACCGACCTTATCTCCAACAGTATAGCTAATTGTGAAGCAGTTGGTATTTGTTTTTATTTTTTTTGAATCTGCAATGAGCTTGACCCAGGCTTTTGGGAAGGATGTGGGGCAGACAGCAAAGCGCCTGGGGACAGCCTGCTTTGATCAGTAAGAGCGATGATGCTCTGTAAGGTTTTCTCTTGCTTCCTGGGTGGATGCTGCTCCTTTGTGCTGGGGTTCTGTCCCCATGCAGCTTCCTCCCAAACCTCCTCCTACCTCAGCCGGCTTTGGGCAAGAATTTTCTTCAGGCAATGGCTCAAAAGTGCATTTCTCGGTCTGATGAGCAACTGCTGCCAGCACCAAGGGGTATCCAGGCACCAGAGAGCTTTTCCTTTTATTGCTAAAATAGGTCACGCTCATTGCTGGCAGACTGAGATTTAAAGCAACTTTTTTTTTTTTTTTTTTTTTTTTTCTGGCTAAGTTCAAGGTGTACAGAGCGGAGTGGAGGTGGCTCTCATTCACTGGGGAGGTGCTGGAGGATGGGTATTAGGAAATGGAACTGGCTGCCCTGGGGCAGTGGGCAAAACAGAGCTGCTGGAGCTCAAGGGGTGTCTGGACCATGCTTTTGGACTATGCTTTCAGACGTGGGGCTTGGGTGGTTCTACTGTGGAGCCAGGAGTTGGACCTGATGGTCCTTGTGGGTCTCTTCTGATCTGGGACGTTCTGTCACTCTGTGAGCAGCAGGCCCAGCTGGCAGATGGCATCGTGGACCTGTGCTGCTCCTGCTGGGTGTCAGTGCAAAAGGAGAGTGGTGGTTTTAAGTGAATTGGTCTTATTGTGCACTGAAAGTCAGTGGGGAGCTCCTAGTTACTTTCTCAAGTGGAGATGTGGTGAGCAGCAGGGCCAGGCCTCGTGCAGGCAGCTCGAGCTGTGCTGCAGTGCTCGCCTGGCTGTGCTGGACATCCTGTGGGCTCTTTCCAGCGAAAAGCCCTGGGTGTTTACGCTTGTTCTTCTGCTGGTAGGAGGAAGAGAGGAGCAGCAGCTTGCTTATTTTACTGCAAGAGCAGCTCCAGGCTTCTCTCCTGCAGGCTCCTCTTCCTGGGGCCCGATGGGGATGGATGGAGCAGGCAGTGGTACCGTGGCTGCACTCAGTGGGGCTGCAGCACTGCCCAGTCCTCGTGCTGCAGGCAGAGCCCAGCTTTGCTCCCAGCCTCCATGCGCTCTCCTGGCTCAGCTCAGGCAGCTGTGAGTGGGGGAAGAGCAAAGTATGCTGGTGAGTGCACGCGTTCAAAACAGAAAGTGAGAGAGGCAGGCGGCCTGTGAGCTGTGCACAGCCATTGGTTTGGCGCCTGGGTTATCCTGAGGTCAGAGGGCACAGGGAGGAATTTGCTGGAGATGCTGCAGTAGGTAAGGCAGCTCATTGAGAGCTCTCACAAAGCAGCTTTCTTTTTTCGTGAGGCTTTCTGTATTTCTGTGCCACTGAAAGCTTTTCTGCAGCGCTGCGTTCGGTCTCCTGGCTTTAGAGAGTTTGATTACTGTATTTAAATGAGCCCGATAGAGCTGGGTTATGTGGGGTGATAGGATCTACCAGGGGAGGAGAGAGACGGTGTTCTGAGCGCTGTGGCATTGAGGAAGAACGCAGAGAGTCCTTGAGACTGAGTGCACTCCGGTCCCTGCCCAGCAGCCCCAGGCAGGGGAGGTGCAGCACATCACACTTCCCACTGGCAGCGCAGGACGGCTTGCTGGGAGCCTGCTGGGGCACCTTCTCTGTCTGCCGCATGAAGAAGTGTATTTTAATGAGGCTGCTTTTGGCTTGTTAGCATTTTATTTATCTAAACGTTGGCCTTGTGCTGTATTGCTCTGTCGTGGTGATTTATGGCACCATAGCACTCTGTGTCTGTCCGGTCCAGGTGATGCTGCTGTTCTTGCAGGCTCAGCCCAGCCAGCTGCTCCATGTGCTGCAGGGCTGGGAGCTGCACAGAGGGACCTGCTGCAGTGAGCATGCCCTGGGCAGGTTTCTGGCTGTAAGGGAGTGAATCCAGCCGCACCGTAGAGGCCAGGGGGTTGCAGCAGCTTCTTCTGACATTGCCTGGGATGACATAGGCTGCCCTTGGCTCCAGCTGGATGCTAAATTGCTGTGTGGGCTATGCTGTGGGCTCAGACCTCACTGTGAGGTGCTGCTGGTGCTGGTCGCCGTGCTGTCCCTGTGCTCTGTGCCGCACAGCCCCGTGCTGCTCTGTGTCCTTGGGAAAAGGTGCTGCCCCTCTGCATCGTGAGCTGAGCCCTGAGCAGCTCTCTCCTGGGTTTCTTCAAGGTGATTTGTTCCAGTACTGCTGCAGGTGCACGGTTTGAAAGTGGATTATGTAGATTTTCCTTGTCTTTTTTCTAGTTTTACGTAGCTGGCTTCACGCGAAGCTTTGGAGATATGGCTTACTGCTTTTCTTGCGTCTGTTCCTTGCACACAAGATGGATTGGCCTGGGTCAGGGCAGCGCTCCAGCACGGCGCAGTGCCAGGTGCTGTGTGAAGGACGAAGAGCAGTGTGTTTCTGGGCCTGGAGGCACAGACAGCTCGACCTTTTTGCTGCATTTCGGTGTCACGCTGCTCCCAGCAGGGATCCAACCTTCCCCTTCTGCCTTGGTGGCTCCTGTAGATTTCCAGGTCTGCTCCTGTGTCCCAGCAGGTCTCCAAAACACCGCTGAGCAACACTGAGGTCTTTTCTGGAGGCAGCCTGTAAACCTTTCTGGTGTTTGTGTCTGAAAAACACGCCCCTAGCTCACAGTGGAGCATACTGCAGTAACTTTCTGAGCAATTCATCCACCTATGTCCTGCCTGGTGTCCCCTGGTTCCTTTGACAGTTCATCACAGGACACAGAAACCTGTCAGTTTTGATTCCTGTCACTCATTTTTCAGGTTATGTTTTCTTCCACTAAAACTGAGTGGCGATATGAGCGGAGCAGTCAGACAGCGGTGCCCTGAGTGGGGATGTGCTGATGTGAGCAAAGCGGAGCAGTCAGGCAGCGGTGCCCTGTGTGGGGATGCAGTCCTGGCCCCAAGGTCGAGCCTCACCTGCTGCTTCTGGCTGTGCCAGGAAACTCTGAGCTCCAGGAGCTGTTTTTTGGAGGGTGTTGGAGGAGAAGGCAAGGCTTGTATGGGCAAGGGGAGGGGGAAGGCAGGGCTGTTGGGACACTCAGGAGCCCTTTTTTCCTTTTTTCCTCTCAAGGGCACAGCCTTCCAGTCACCCGGACAGGTAATTCTCGTTTGTACACCCACAGCAGGTGAGTGCCCTGGCTGTAGGCCTGCTGGTGTGCCTTCCCAGCTGTACACCGTGTAGTACACCGATGGCAGGTGCTGTATTGCTCAGGGTTTGGTTTTGTTTAAAAAGACAGGATGAGTGTGAATAGGAGAAGCATGTTGTAGGCAGCGGCTCTGCCTGGCCAGGCCATGAGGTCGCATTCCCTTGGTGCCTGTGCTTCTCCTGCTGGTGTGGCATCATGGTATGCTCTGACCCACGGTCCCACAGGGCTCCACGTGTGGGGCCTTCTTCTCCTAAGGCCTGCATGTATGGCAGGGCTAGAACGTCCCTGCTAGATGAGTAGATGGAGCCTTCCCCAAAGCTGCCCCAGAGGTGCCAGGGGCTGCAGGGGCCCTAGGTTCCTGAGTTTGCTTTCCTTGCTTCCTGCCCTTTCCCGTGATCTGTCAGAGCAGAAGGGCAGTGGCAGCACACAGCTGCTGCGTGTTGGAAAAGATGAACCTGATCCCCAGCTTTCATCTCCTGATGCGCCTTACAGAACCACCATTCCCCTTCCTCCTCCATGTGTGTTTGACCTTTGCAGCTCCTGTGAGAGAGGGGCAGGACTGGGGCAGAGGTCTGGTTTTGTTGGCTTCCCTGTACTGAGTGCTGAGAACTGGTTTTTCTCCCTGGATTTCCACAAAGGGAAGGTGCAGGTTGGTGCAGCATCAGCTCCAAAATCTGCTCTGTGCCTGCCCCTCCCCGTGCTGAGGCTCTTTGCTGCGCACTGGGGTTTATCAGCCCTGGTTACATCTGATCAAATAACACCCGTGCAGCTGTTCAGGCTGAGAGGTTTTCCCCTCCCAGCTGCAAGTACTTGGCGTTATATTTGGTGGGTGGTGGTTGGCTTTGGTTTTTTTTGTTGCTGTTGTTTTTGACCCTGACATTTCTTTTTCTTTGTGAGGCAGTCCGAGCTTTTGTTTGGTGTTGTTCTGAGTGAGGGATGTTTGAAATAGACTCCCAGGTGGGATTGGTTCTAATGTAAATAAGCGTCGGTGTTACCACGGATATTCTGTGGCAGGGCTTTGTGTGCCACTGCTGAAGGTCTCAGTTAATTAGATGATTAGTCTTCTTTTCTGGTCAAGTATCTATCTGCAAATAAAAAAAGAGCGATTGAAACATAGGTGCTGAAATGCTGTTGCTGGAATCGGTCTGTGGCACAGAGCAGGAGGGCTTCTTATTTAATTAAAATCGGGAACATACTGTTCTGTACTCTCCAAGGGTCAAGGAACAAAAGGGACGTGCACATAATAAGTAGCATACTATCCTTCTGAGCCCCTTCAGCTGTGCCCAGGGGAGCTGTGTTTAAAGGAACAACGTTTTTGATCCTTCCTCTCTTCTTCATTTCTCTCTCTATGCCACAGTGTGGGTTACTGAAGCTGAAAGCATCCTGTGACGTTTCATGTTCTCTCACCTGGCTCTGAAGCCATCACCAGTCCAGCGTGGGTGCCAGAAGCCCGTGTGCCTCACGAGCAGCCTGGGCCAGGGGGCTGTGCTCCTGCAGGGCTGGGGGGAAGCACTCAGCTTCAGAGGAAGAGCGTTGGCACAGTCTGCTCTGAGCTGTTGGGGCTCACTGCGTTCCTGAAAGCTGCCATCAGCCTAACGAGCTGTGTGTGTTTCCACAGGACGTCGCACTGCTGGAGTACCAGCACCATTCCAGGGACTACGCTTCGCACCTCCCGCCCGCGTCCATCATGCAGCCGCAGCGGAGGAGGCCGTCCCTGCTCTCCGAGTTCCAGCCAGGCAATGAAAGGTACCTCGGGCTGCTCCTGGGGCTGGGGGGCTCCCAGCTACGGCAGCGAGTGTTCGCACAGCGCTGGGGTGTGCGGTGGAGCTCTGCACAACCTGCGCTGCGTGATGTTGGGTATTGCTACCGATTGTACCTTAGCTAATGCAAGCAACACCTTCTGGTTTCTTCTCTTGTGCTGTCACAAGTTTCATAGATGTGCTAAAAATCAAGCACACCCCTCTATTTATGAAGCTGCATTGCTGGTTTAGGCGAGTGACTGCCTGTGCTGATGGGAGGAGTGCAAATAGCTCACTGCCACTATTCTTCCCCACTTCCTCTCGGGTTGCTCTTCCTCTGCACTCTCTCTGTTATTGTTTCTCTTTCTGTGCTCCTCTCATGACTTTCCCCGAGGTGCTGTGCTTTCTCTCTCTGCCCTTGTGGCTCTCCTGGTGTCACCAGTGATGATTTCAGTTGCCTCTTGCCTGAGGCTGCCGTGTTCGGGTGCCGCTCAGATGGGTGCTGTGGGGCTGCAGCTGCATGACCCGCAAGAGCTGCTCTGTTGTAAAGGCCGTCGCTGTGGCTCTGTTTCATCACAAAATGCTGCTCTCTCACAGTTTCTCTTCTGCATTTGATGCTTTAGTGGTTCTGAAAAAAAAAAAAAAAAGAAAAAAAAAAATTGCCTGGAAGTGAAATAACCTTGCAGCGGTAGATGTATGCAAAGTGGGTCTTTTTGATGCTTGTTCCTTAGGCTAAGAATACAAGTAGTGCAGAGTCACTGAGCCGCTGCTTGTGGCCAGCCAGAAATGAGTCTGCTTCTCTGAAACTGTAATTGTTAGGGGAGAGGAGAAAGAGCTCAGGGTGGTGGTTGCTGAAGGGCACAGAGCAACTGGAGCCCTGGGTATTTGGTTGGAAATGCAGCCAGCACTCTGTGTCTGGTTGGGTGGATTCAGCTTGGTGCTCAGCAGAAAGAAAAAAAAAAAAAAGCAGCCCTGTGGTAACCTGGGGACAAAGCACAACCTCTAAAGCTCTGCCCTCCTGGATGAGCTCTGCTGGCTTTGCCCAGCCCGAATCTCCGAACTTACTTTTGAGCTGACAATCAAGTGAATGAGGGTAAATGAATAGAACTCCAGGACTCAAACTAAGTGGAGTTGGGGTCGGGGAGGTGCTCATCCCAGCTCCTGTTTCTCTGTATCTTTAAGTGCTCCATGTTAAAAGGTCTCCCCCAGACTTTGCTTTTCTGTCATTGTGGCATGAGGATCTGGCCCAAACCAGAGCCTGCTGTGCTGTAAATGGGCTCTTTGGGTGTGTAGTTGCTCACTCGAGAGCTACAAGGCCCTGCAGCTCCCGGAGCAGGTCGGGTTGGGAATTGGCATTCAACCCTCAAACCCAGTGCTGATTCTGGCCCAGGGAGAGAGTGGAAGCAGCTGAGTCCCCTTGACAGACTGATGCCAGGAGCATCTGTAAGCACTTTGGCTCCGTTCCTGCACTGGGGCTGCTGGGTTTGAGCTGAGGCAGCTGGCTCTCAGCACAAGGGCTGGAGGAGGGAGCAATGGCAAACAAATAATGTCTGCAGAGGGGCCCGGGGCGTGCTGTCTGCAAGCAGGAGTCTCATCCCACCCCAGCACTGCAGTCCCTGCCTGGCACCAGCTGGTGGGTGTCAGGTTATGGATTTCCAGACTGCTTTTCTGCTTCCCTCCTTGAAGCAGGTGTGAACTGGGGGGAACCCTTCCAACCTGCTGGAAGAAATGAGGCTGAGGTGGTCCCAGGTTTGGGTGTATCCCAAGTGGATCGGCTTTGAGCCATCACCACCCCGCAGTGGATGGGCAGAACTCCATCTGTAGCAATTCTGGCTTGAGAGAAGGAAGGAAAACTTGAAGCATTCCGAACATGTTGCTATAGGGAAAGTTGGCCCCGCGTTTCCCTGCAGGGACGTGCTGCTTGCTTTGATGGCTCTTTGGTAGCAGGCTTTTTCTTGGAAGGACCCGCGGACTTCCCCTCAGCTTGTTCAGCCGGCGCTGCCAGCAGGGCTGCAGGAGCAAGGAGAAGTGCTTCAGGGTCTGCTGTTGGTACACATCGTACTGGCAACGCCTGCAGGGAATGTGCTGGCAGGATGACAAGGAGTAGGGTTTTTCTCTTCTGCATGTATCTTGATCTGCAAAGGAAATGAGAAGAACTGAGGTGAGCACTAAATGGCAGGTGGGTGAGGGAGCTGACAAATCCAAGAACCAGACTCCTCTGGAGCAAAATTCCATATTAAAGCAGGAATGCTGGGGTGGATGATGGCTTCACCAGCAAGATGCGATATGCATATTAACACAGATATTCTGCCTTTATCCAGAACGAGATGAGTCACTGTTTTCAGAGGAGATTGCCTTACCAGTTCATGAGACCGTGCCCTTTATTCGGAGCCGTGCTGCTTAGCAGTCGTAAGCACTTTGCAGAGTTTCCCAGCGTTCCTCTGAAGTGTGGTATTTTGGATACGCTGAGCAGCTGCCATGTCTCTGCAGCCATCCGAGATAGCCGTGTGCAGTACAGCATGAGAGCAGGCCTGATTACTGCGCTCGTTGGACGTGATTAATCCTCTGGCTGTGGAGCACAGGGAGCTGTGGGAGCCCAGTGCGGGGCCGCTGGAAATAATGGGCACTTCTCAGCCCTCATCTGTGTCGGGCCAAATGGCACCAACTGTTCCAGAGCGAGCTGTGCGACCGAGCGCCTCTTATTTATGGTCTTTAATTAAAGTTTCCCTCCTTAAAGGTGACCCTTTTCTCAGCAGTGAGGCTGAAATCCCCTGCGACTGCAGAGCTTCGTGTCTTTTCCCACTCGAAATGGCGATGCAGGAGGTGGATTATTTGTTTTTTGTCCTCCTTAAATGAACGTGGGAAAATATGGGCTGCAAAGGGCAGCTGTGGTGTGTGGGCACACAGTCCGTGGCCTGAGCACCCGCTGCTCCATGGATGAGCGAGGAGATGTGGAGGCAGCAGGTGGAACAGGTCAGTGTGCCCCGTGGAGCACCTGGGCTCTGCGTTGCTGCTGATGGAGGGATAACAGCGAATGGAGCAACTTTCCCACGCCTGATTCTGGACTGGAGTTCCATTGGGAGGGCAGGTGATCTCATGATGCATGCAGCAGCCTGGCCAGCACGGGCTGTCCCTGGAGACATTGAGCCAGCGAGTACTCCAGCAACCCAGTGCTGCCAGGAGGATTCTCCAGCGAGGCTCTGGGTTTGGAGAGCAAGGTCAGGAGCTCGTGGAGATGCTGGGACCTGCTGGCACAGCCCTGCTGCTGGAGGATGAGGGCACCCAGCTGCTCCACCCGGACAGACGGGCTGCTCACTCCTTCTCCAACTGTGTGAAGAGGGAATGTACGGGCTGGCCCAGCCTGTGTTTTTTAGCTGCCCTGGTGGCAGTTTGCTCCCACAAGCCCTCTGGATTCTCTCTTTAACAGGTCTCAATTTGCCCAGTCTCCTGCTCTGGATAACATTGGCTGTAAAGAGGTTGCTGAAACCTATTGCAAATCTTGGCACTGACTATAAAAAATTCACATCAGCACTGGTGGTTTTCTGTGGTACTCACTCATTTTCTTGTCTGTCTATACCTGTGAGGGCTGGAGATGTATATATATTTACTTATGTTTGGAGACCATTTCCTACTCATCTCGTTCTGGATAAAGGCAGAATATCCATGTTAACATGCATGGCCAGCATCTCAGCCAGAGGAAATAAACAGCTGCAGTAAGGCTGTCACTTACCTCGCTTCTCATTCCAGCAGTCGGCGCAGGCCAGCTCCCCACCTGCCCGTGTTTGTCCCCATGGAATGGGGAGCAGTATTTGTGAGCAGAAGCAAAGCTCCAAGTGTCTTCTTGCTGGGAAGGTGCCCTCCTTGTTTGAGGACAGGAGTGATCCTCAGTTGGGCTGGGGGCTGGGAGGTTCCTTTTTGACCTCAGGTGGAGTTTGTACTTGCCCATTTCTCTCTGATTTCACTTGTGCAGAGTTAGGAAGATAAAGGTAAGATCCAGGTAGATCTCATCAAGGCTGCTCCTGCAAACTCCTTGAGGGCAGTTCGGGGCATCTGGTTGGTGCCTCCCTCCTAGGAGATGAATGCTCTCAGCTTCCCTTGTACCCAGCGACCAGCCAGCTCTTTTTAGCCCTATTTGTGCTCAGGTGCTATGTATGATGTAGCAGGCAAGGTTGTACCAGGTCTCAATGCTCAGCAAGTGCAGGAGCTTCCAGCCATCTGTACCGCTGGGGAAAGGGCTGTGGTGTGTGAGGAATGCAGCTGGCAGCGTGCAATTAATGGTGTAGCTCAGCAGTAAACCAAAGATCTGATCTTGGGTCATCTCGGTCTTCTGGTCTCAGACCTGCTCCCCCCGCCCTCCCCCCCAGCTATGTGCAGTGCTGTGCTCATGACAGGGACTCCAGGGGGTTTCCCATGTCGTTGAGTAACACCTTTACCCTTCAGCAAAGTAGGAATCTCTGGAATAAAGCAGCCGGATGGGAACTGCTTGGAAAGTGCAGCGAAAGCCCACGCTCGGTGTAACAGGAGGGTTTGCAGACACTGCTCCTCCCGCGCCGATAGCAACGTCGTGGCAATATAAAAGGCTGTTGTGAGGAGCTGAGTGCAGGTGTGGGTGCAGGGGGGAGGTGTGATGGCTGTGAGCACAGCGCTGCTGTTGGCGTGGGGCGGTGCTGGGCAGAGTCATCCCGGGAGCGGCTGGAAATTCCAGGGCACCGAGTCAATGGCAGTTCCCATGGATGTGGAAATGGAAATAGACATAGAATAGCACCCTGTAGCATCGCAGCTGCTTTCCCCAGCGTGGCCCCTGCCTCTCCGTAAGAAACTGCCTCAGCAAAGCTGCGTGCTGCTCTTACATTACAAACGGCGCTTTCTGAGTGTGGTCCTCACAAGCACAGCACTCTGCAGCAATTAGCAGCTTCTGGGTAACACAGCCTTTAAAAAAAAAAAAGGAAGAAGTGAGAATAAACACATCAGATTTTTAATTGCTGTGCTACAGAAAGCCTTGGGTGTTGGAATATTTTAACACCTGCCCAGCTCAACAGTTGCCGATTGTGGCTGGCTGTGCAGGAGGGGCTGGACAGGCTGCTGGGAAGTGCATGCAGTGCCTGGGCTGCTGTGCATGGATCAGTGCAAAGTGTGTGCGGGTGAGCTGTGCTTTGGGGCCACACCAAAGGGCTGTCCTGCTCCAAACAGCTCGCTGCCCTGGCCTGTGTGTTTTGGGTCTGGTGCTGAGGTTTAAATCAAAAACATGAAAATACAGAAGGGAAAAAAAAAAAAAGGGGGGGGAGGAGGGTGAGGGAGAAGCTGTGGCTCACTTGCACAGAGCTGGGCTTGGGTCACGCTGCGGGGAAGGTGATTTCCACCCAGCACTTCCCTCTCTTGGATGCAGTCCAGGGCTGTTAGAGCTGCTGGAAGGGCTCCCATTGCCTTCAGAGGGCTCTGGGCCCGTCCCTTCCTGCTGTGCTTCCAGAAGCTGAGTTAGCAAGGTGAGCATGGCCATCAGCAGCCCCAGGTTGGAGGGGCACACCGCACAGCCCCCTGCCCTTGGTGCTTGCTCTTGGCATGCCTGCAATGTGTTTGCTTTCCCCCATCCCCGTGAGCAGCTTCCAGCCTGCTCCCTTTGTTGCTGCTGAAGGTGTGTTGCACTGTGCTGCCTAGCTCAAGAGAACTCAAACAATCTTGCTTAAAGGGAAAAAAAAAAAAAAAAAAAAAAGCCATGTTTTTTCCTAGCTTTGAATCTCTTGTGTTTTGTTATAATTTTTAAGAGACACATCTGCCTGAAGTGTTAAAAACACCTTTGGAGCTGCTGCAACAAAGCTGATCTTTGGGCATAGTAAAAGATTGAGTGTGTTTTTGTAGGAACCTTTTACAATTCCCAGAGTAGATTCCTGCTAGGAAAAATAGAGCTGCAAAAAATTTTATACTTGCTTAAAGAAAGCAAAGCCAATTTCCAAGTATTACCAACTGCTACGTATGTAACAGGTGAAGAGATCTCAGGCTGGTGTACAAGAGAGGCAGAGTGCCCTGGGTCGGTGCAGGCTGAGATGTGCAAGCTGGAGCTGTGCTTTCTCCATAGGAGCCCAGCGTCCTGCCCGCAGTCTCGGAGCAGGGGGAGCAGAGCCAGCTTGTTCCCTAAGGTCTCCTTTCTTTGTCCACAGATCTCAGGAGCTGCACCTGAGGACCGAGGCTCATTCCTATCTCTCTGACCTGACCAAGCCATCGGATTTGGAGTTCATCGAAACGAAGCGGCCGCGCCTGGACCTGCTGCAGGACCCGCTGCTGCGGCACTCGCCCCTCCTGAGCCAGGGCCAGCAGGCGGGCGGCGAGGAGCTGCCCAAGGTGAGCGCTGCGACCCGCGTCCCTTTGTGCAGAGCTGCCTGTCACACAGTGTGTGGTGTTGTTGGGTGGCACGCACTGAGATGGGGCGACTTCTAGAAAAGGGTGTAGGGTTTTCTCCTAAACTGTTCAAGTCATGGGCTTGTCTTTATGGACTTGTATTTACTGGCTGTTTGCTGCGCAGGAGCATTTGGGAAGTTCCTGTGGGCTGGGCTAGGGTTGGTTGTGTCTGGCTTTTGTGGATACTGTGCCGTAATTTGATTTTTACTTGACCTTTCTTATTTATCACATCTCCTTATTTAATACTGGTGTTTGAAGGGCTGGAATTGGCTGCTGGTGGTTCCTAATATAATCTTCCCCAGGAAAGCCTCCCTTGCCTTAGTCTCCTGGAACAGAGCAGATTGTTTACTTGCAATTACCTCCTCTGCTGCGTGATAAATATTACAAAGAACAGCCCCTTGCTTGTGTGCCTGCTCGGATTGAGCTCTACTGGGATGGATAGTGCTTGACTTCAGCGTGAGCTTGGTTTTATTCCTGGTGGAGCTTGCATGAGATCCCGCTGACTGTCATGGGGGAGAGGAACATTTAACTTGAAATGGGGCAGATGAGGGCGGTTTGGGTGGATGGGGTTCCAGGAGAGGCCTGGCCAGAGCTGGAAGTTGTGAGGTTGTGAGGAGCAGCAGGGACCCTGCAGTGTGGGGGCTCTGGACACAGAGTGATCCCTGTGGGTGCTGGCCCAGGTGTCTGTGGGGAAAAGAAACTGTTAGCCATGAAACCAAAGATGTTTTCTCTCCAAAGACGTGAGGAAACCAGGACAGCTTTTCTGTCTGCACATTGTTTCCATCAGCAGTTCTGTTCTGCTTCTTGCCGGAAAACCACGCATTGTCTCAGCTATTTGTTTCTAATAGGCAAAGCCACTCTTGAGGCATTAGTCGCTGAGTTAGGGGCTGCATTTGCTTCTTGGTCTGTGACACATTTCCAAGAATTACATCGCATTTTATGGGGCTTAAAACATTTGTTAATGAAAGAGAGAGAGAGAAAGCTGAGATGTATACCATTCAGCAGGACAAGATTATGCTTTTAGTGGAGCCATTTGTAATGTCGCAGTCTGGAAGGAGAGAAAAATGGCTGGGGAGCACCTGAGTGGGCTGGGTTGGCTGGGTTGTTCCTGGGCAGGGCTGGCTGAGGTACTGTGTGTGCTGTTCTTCCTGATGGCTTTACAGATTGTGGCAAGTCCTGGTAACAGACTGTGGAGCTTTTCCCATTAACGCTCCCAGGAAAGAAGTGGATCTTATATGGTTTTTATCCATTTTTCTCAAGCAGGGGATTGAGCTGGGGGCCCTGTGCCCCATTCTGGATCACAGCAGCCTCACTTCAAGTGAAGATTAGTAAGCAATGCAAAGGCACCAGCTCTTACTAGCTCAGCTCTTTGTGGCTACAGAAAGCAGATGTGTTGGGGAAGCGTTCCTTACAAAAGCAGCAGCTTTCCAGCCATGTCTGCCAGCAAAAGATTAACTTTTTATATGAACCTCATATTGCTCATACCCTTGATCAATTCTCTTCAGGCTGGGAAACAGAAGGCTGTTTTCCTACCTGTTTTCTCCACTCAAGCATCTCTCCCCCACGCAGGGTGGCTGTCACATTGCTGCAGGGCACAGAGTGTGCAGCTCCTACTGCTGGCTGGGCTCAGGAGAGCTTAGGGGACAAAACGTCCTGGTGCCCTCCATCCAGGCTGACAGTGCCTCTGAGAAGGTGCTCCCCTGAGCTGGCCAAGAACAGCAGGCAGAACTGAAGTGGGCCTGCTTTCCCTATCATTGTGATGTGTGTGTGGGACCCGCTGGAGGAGCGGCTGTGATGGGGATTTGCCAAGCATGCTTGTAGTGGAGGTGCTGGAGCTGCTTCCCAGGGCCCTTGGTGGGTTTGGTGTCGGATGGGGAAAGCCGTGGTCCTTCAGCAGATCAGAGCAGCACAGCAGGCCTGTCATGTGTCTGTGTGATCCCTGGCCACCCAGCACCTGCTGCAGAGCTGGACCTCGGTCCTGCTACCCCCCCTTCCCTTCCAGCTCTTCTTATTCCCCTTGTGCTTCCACTTGGTCTTCCCACTTCTGAGACTGCTTTTCCACCACAGATGTGGTTTGCTACTCTCCCTATAGGATGTGAGTCAGTCGTGATCTGCATTTAGTCCCCTTGCAGGGGCTGGCTGCTGCAGTCCAGCCCATTGCTCCAGTGGGATGGTGCTGCAGGAGCCCCACAACCCTGCTGTGGGGCCGGGGTGGGCTCAGGAAACCTGAACCTCACTGCCATCTGCCCCAGCAAGCCGCTGGCCACCGGTAAGTCTCTTCCCCTTTCTGTGTCTGAGATTTCCCCGTCGGTAACAGGGACAATGCCACTTCCCTCTTTTGTAAAGGAGTTAACAGTGTGAGTGCTTGGACTCTGCTTTGCATTGTTGAAGGGTTTTAATTTCTTCCCTTTCTGGGTGAATGTTTTTGTGCTGTGAACGAAAAGCTGGGATCTGAAAGGAGAAGGTGGGACTCTGGGGAAAGGCAGCACTAAGGCCAGGAAATATATGCAGCAAAGCAGAAATTAGGGCAAAGGGCACTATGCTTTGATGCACATTAATGCAGCTTTAAAAGCCATTAATTGAAAAAGGATGAATTAACACGTTTAAAATGCATTTTTAATGATGCATTGAAGCCAGCACCACGCATGCCAAATTTCACACCAGCTGCCTGTTCCAGAGCCTGATGTACACCAAACTCCTGGAGAACAGGCAGGGAGGTGAGAGGGCTCCTGGGCAGCCCTGAGCAGCCTGGCAGCACCCCAAAGAGCTGGAGGGGCCTTGGGGAGCCCTGTCCCCTCTCCCTGCTGGTGAGGGGTGGCCTGGGGATGGGGCATCATCAGCTGGGATCCTATTTGTGAGCAAGGGAAGCGCCCCAATCCCAGTGCAGAGCTGGTAAATCACCAGCCTGCTCTCTCAGCTCCGTGGTTTTCTGCATGGCTTTGTTATGGGAACATTGATCTGTTGCTGGGATTAACCTCTCAGAGTTTCCAGTGGGCTGGTCTCACAGTTATTAATGAAACTGGCTGGAACTCGTGTTGACCTTGGCAGAGGCCCCAGTTGGCTACGAGGGAACTGGCAAACGCATAATCTCTAATTGAGTAATCCAGCACAGGGGGAAGGGAGCGAGGGGGTGGAAGCAGCAGTGCTTTGAACTCGGAGAGCCGCGGCACTCCGGCAGGATGTGTGGGAGCAGCTCCCAAACCTGCTGAGTGTGGCCAGGAGTGGCACGGGCCCCCCTGGGATGGAGCTGTGCTGGGTGCCATTGCCTCCCCGCACTTATGGCCATTTACTGAGTGTCTGGGTGACAGTGATGCCGTGAGCTCCAAGCACTTGGCCCCTGCTGTGTGCTTCCAGGGCTGGTGGATGGGCACCCATTAGCAGCACATGGAGCAGCAAAGGATCCCACTGCAATGTGTTCAGTTTGTCCCCCCCCTCACCCCTACCACGCTGTTGCTCACACTGTCAGCTGATACAAATCCAACTGTGGGAAGGATCCCATGGAGTGGGGGAGGACTGCGTTAGGACAGCAGTGATTCAAGGCTATTTCTGGGAAGATGAGGGAGATGTTGGCATTCTCTGTTATTCCAAACATATTTAAATGCTGAAATATTTGCATTGTTCCCACTGTCACACTGCAAATGTTTCTGGCTGGGTTCCTTTCTGCCCTGCTTTCCCCTCGCTCCATCTCACCATTTTCCACCAGGGCAGCACGTGGCAGCCCCTGCTCGCTGTGCTGCCTCCTGCATAGCCTGGTACTGCTCTGCTTTGAAGGGCAGAGCTGCCAGGCTGCAGGGCAGGGTGCTGCAGGCAGGGAGCTCTGACCCTGCAGCTGACAGTGTTTGATTTTTCAGTTCTGATGGCTGGAGAACCAAAGCCAGCAGTGTGCTTGCAGCAGGGCAGTGCTGCACAGCTCCACGGCGGTTATCCTTTTCTGTCTTTGAAGTGTTTGTACATCTGTTACTGAGTGAAATGCTTTTGAAGCCCATTCTTTCTTGAACAGCACGGATTGCTATGTGCTCTGCTGTTATTTCCTGGAAAGGAGAGGCAGGGTTTCTGTGCTGCCCAGATCTGATTTGGGCTCCTTCACTTGTGGCCCACTGGCAGGGAGTTGGGTGCTGTTAGACCTGGAGCAGTGCTGCAGGATGGGGCGTGCACTGCTTCCCATTTCTGTGTGTTCTGCCCAGTGTGTGCAGACAGCAAGGTGACAGAAGGTTACTGCCAGCTCACCAGCACTGCAGCTATTGCAGAACATCCTGGGCTCCCTCTGTCCCCCTCACTGGGGGTCCAGCATGGGGCGACGGGTTCGAAAGGTGCCCGGGGCAGCCTTCATGAGTGTACAACACAGCACATCTGTGCTGCTGTACTTTTCCATCGTTATGAAATGCTGTAAATCCACAGCAGTGACTCATGCACCAAAAGTTGTGACACTGATCAGCTGAGTGCTGTGTGTGAGGAGGAGGGCACTCTCATCCTCGCGCCGTGCCGGCACTGCGCAGTGCTGTCGACGGGGCTGGGGGTGTGGGAGTGACTCTGGGGCTGGGTTTGGCAGGGAAGCTGCTGCTTTCAGCTGTGGTGTGGGAGCTGTCATAGCACCGAACGTGGCAGCAGCCCTTGCTGGAACTTGGGGAGCTTTACCTCCTTGCATTGCAGAGCCCCATCTCCCAACAGCATCCTCAGCACCAAGTGGGTGCCAAGGGGCCCTGTTGCGATCACTTTCTGAAAATCTCCCCTCTTTCTGGACCCAAACCCGCTGTTTAAATGCAACATTTCCTTGGCTGTGTTTGAGGCAGAGCACATCAGAGGTTTCTGGCTCACTGCATGACAAAGTGGGCTGCAGCTCCGTGCTGATGGACACTTGCGTGCAGCAGGAATGCTGGCTGCACGCAGAGGGGTTGTTCTAGGACAAGCTGACAGGCCCTTGGCTTGTTCTGCCGCTCTCAAAAAATGTAATTCTAATTCTTGGCACCTTCCTCCTAGAGGATAAAGAGTGGGAATGCAGTGGAGTCTGTTCTCTCTGCCCTTGGAAGCGTGCTGTTACCCACAGTGAGCTGGTGTGGGGCAGGACACTGTGCTCCATCCTCCTTTGGGATCTGGTGAGGGTATGGCAGAAATTAACACTGGAAACGACCCAGGGCATCTCCTTTATTGCATTAGTATCTTCTCTGGTCAGTGTTGCCTGAGCATCCTTCTGTCTACGTGAGCATGCAGCCCCACTTCTGCGAGCCTGCATGCTGGTGGGGGCTGCCAGCTGCTGTCTGGGCTTCCTGGGGTGGCATTCCCAGCACAGCCCGAGAAACAGCCTGGGCAGAGCAGCCGTGCCACAGGGTTACGGAGCAGGGCGAGCACAGGCTTTGATTTCAGCCTGTCTTTCAGGTCTGTGCTGTTTTATCTCCTGCCAGCCATCCGGGTGTGACGTGGGGCACACAGCCCCCAGCAGCACGGCCAGCAGAGGTGCGTGCAGGGCTCTGAGCCTTTCTGACACCAAAAGCTACAGGAGACTATGCAGGTTTGTGTATGTAAATATATTGTGTATTCTGATAATGGCTTTCAGTATATTTGGAAGGGGGTATATAGATTATACATTCATAAATGTTTTGTGCATATATGCTTTCCACAGTTTAATTGAAAGACCTGCATTTTTATGTATATAATATATGCATACACACATATATGCCACCATACACTTGTAAGCTGTGTTTTCAAAGGCTTCTTACAGCTGTGCTATCAGTGATCCAGGCAAAGAAAGGCTCACAGTCTCGAGCGAAGCTAAATATTGATTTGAGCTGATCTGGGTGCACTTGGAGACACCACCAGTGTGCATGAATACAGCATAATCTCTGATTGGAGTGGGGAAATTTCATCATGAAGCCCCAAAAGGGAGGTTTGTTATTGCTTTCTTCCAAATGCCTGAATTTTATTAGCTTCAGTCATTCTTGGCAGGGCGGTGGAATGGGATTTTATAGTTAGCAAAGGAAAAGTAAACACAGTAATCATTTCATAGGCCTGTGCCTGCCAAACCAAGATGGAAATTCCAGCCTTGGTGGGAAGCTGGTGCTTTGCTAACAGATAATAACAAATTCACTGTGGGCTCATTCTTGCTATGGGAGCTGAGATATTGGGTTTTTTCTTTAACGTCCTGGCCTGGAAGGGCAGAGGTGCTTCGTGCTGTTCTGCAGACTGGGCCTAGGCTGGGGCTTGCAGTTTGGACAGCTTGTGCAGCAGCTACAGCTGGAAAAGGTTCTGCTCCCATGTCCTCCAGGGCGGTTTGGTCCCGCATTTGTTCTTCTTCTGGTTGGTCTTTCTGTGATCACGGTCTTCTGATGCTCAAGACCTGCTGGTTGTTAAACCCTGAGACCATCTCTACCTGCAAAAAAAAAAAATTCCTCCAAATACAGCCAGAAGCGTCTTTGACAGGTTTTCTTTGCACGTTTTTCTGGGCACATCGAGCTCGTGGGGCTGGCACAGCACCCAAGCACGCTTCCCCAGCCTTGCTGCCCTGCTGCTGGTGTCATCCTGGGGGGGCCACGGTTCTGCAGCCCCAGCCGGGCTCAGATGGAAAGCAGGCAGGAAATGGCTGCTCAGACAAGCAGGCGGTGTCGAGGCAGCCCTTCCACGTGTCAGCACAATTATTAGAACAATCTGGCACCAGGCACAGCAGCGAGCGGCCGTGATGGATAGGGCAGCTGCTGGGGACGTGCGGAGCCGGGCTGGCAGTGCTGCAGCTCCAAATGCAGCACTGGGGAGCCGTGAGGACACTCAAAGCTCCATTAAACGGCCCTGAGAAGCTGTGTGAAGGGAAGGGCTTTTTCTCTCCCCCAGGCTATTTTCACGATAGTTACCTCTTCTTTTCCAAAAGCATCCAAGTGACTGTGAGCCTGTTTCACACCTACACAAGTTTCCCAGCACAGCCACCTCTGAATGGAAGCCAGCCCAGCTTGGATTCCTGATCAGAAAGTTCCTTGTTTTTTCACTTGTTATCTCAGCTGGAGAAGGTTGCAGGTCATGTCCGCACAGTGACCCATATCTGTGCCCAGGCTGTTGAGTTTGTGTGTGTTTGAGTCTTAAAAGGCATGCATGCGTGTGTGTGCTCCACACTGTTCTGATGGGAGTGACAAGGTCTTGCTTTTGAGGTGGAACCAGATTTAGGGGGAAACAGAGTGTTGGAGTATTGCCATTAAGTCAAATTTTCTTGCAGTGTTGGAACTGCTGATTTTTACAGATCAGGGGTGCAGGCTCAGCTTGCCACTTGGCCAATGAGTGGTAGATCAGAAATCCCTGGCGTGTGGTGGGAGAGTATCCATTAAACAACCCCTCCCTGCAAGGAAAGGCAGTGCGTGGTGGTGAGAGGAGCTCGGCACAGCAGTGGGAGCAGCAGCTGCTGGTGTTCTTCAGGGAGTCCGCATGGTTTGAGGAGCAGCTGCGCCCACCAGAGCAGCCCATTCCTGGATACCTGCAGGGGCACTGGCTGCCTGGCTGGGTGCTATGGCTCCAGCAAACAGGCCGGTCCTGAAGCACGCCTCAGGAGCTGCAGTTACCATCAGAGGTCTCTCCTGAGAGTCCTTTTCCATCTTACGTAGAGTGGTTGGGTTGGAGAGGACCTTAAAGCTGACCCAGCCCCAAGCCCTGCGGTGGCCGGGTGCCCCCTAGCTCAGGCGGCCCAGGGCCCATCCGTGGCCTCGGGCACCTCCACGGATGGCTCCGCAGCTCCTCTGGACGACGTTTCTGTCTCCTCAGCAGCCCGGTCTCCTGCATCTGGAATAAGGCAGCTTGGGCGGTCGTTGCACTGGGGAGAACGGAGGAAAGGAGCACGAGCCGGGCAGCCTTGGAGTATATCTCACTTGCGGTGATTAAATAGAGCTGTCTTCATTCATTCATTGCCGTCTCTCTAAATCGGATGCCCGTCAAGGCAGCTTCCCGACGGCAGCGCCGTGTGCCGCCCTGATTAACTCCCCGACAAATCCCTGCTCTGTTGCCTGAATGGACCCCGCAGGAATTTGCATGGCTGAGGAGTCCCTGCTCGCTCTCCTGCGTCCTTCCTCCTCCCCGGCAATAGGAGGAAATTTAAATGTTTCTGAAGAGCGACATTTCCATTTCAAAAGCTGTTCGCTCAAGTGCGTCTGGAGTGGGATTTCTCTCCCCCCCACTCCTCTCTGAATGGGAGCTTTAGAAGTCTCATTTCCTCTGCTTGATAACACCGGGCTGAGAAGGGCTTTTGTCTTTTCATTTCCCCTCGGTTTTTTACTTTTCAATAAGCGCTGTTTTCAGAAGCTGGCACCGTGGGTTTGCCATCCCCGGGCTGGAGGCTGCACCTGGTGGGCTCACCGCCCTCTGATCCGGGAGCACCCCGAGCACACCGAGGAGGACGAGCAGAGCCATCGCCACGGTGCTTTGCACCCCAGCTCCTGTAGGCAGCACGGGCACGCCGAGCCTGGCCCACCATCCGGCCCCATGCTGCAGGCACGAGCTTCCAGCGTGTTGCCTGTGTGCTTTGTGGCTGGAGCTGCTGTGCCCGGTGGTGTGAGCAGTATGTGTTTTGTTCAGTGCCTGCTGGAGGGCAGTTTTAAGAGGATGCAGTTGCCTGGCAGGAGCGATGCACAGCAATGTGCATCCGTGGTGAGTGGAGGATTGTAGTAGCAGGGAGTTTGGCAAAGCCCTTAGAAGAGCTGAGCTCTGGTGTGGCGTACAGGGCTCGAGGGTTTCTCTTAGCATCCTGAGGACTGGTGAGGACACGGCAGGTTTGCAGGAGGCTGGGCCAGCAACCCAAAACTGCATCAGAAGGAATGCACTTGCAGGGAATGAGGCTGACCCCGAGGGCTGCGTGCTGTGTGCGCTGCGCTGTGTGGTGATGCGGTGAGGGTGGCTGCTGCAGCAAAAAGAAGCTGGAGGTGCATCTTCCCCTGCCTTGTCCTCCGGGTGACAGCCACACAGGGCTGTGTCACCGCCTCCCGCTTCCAAGGAAGTCTGTGGCAGGCGTTGCTGAGTGGTTCCTGTGAAGCCGGTTCTGTGGAAGCAGGGTGGCAGTGAGCCTGGCTGTGGGTGCTGGGTGTGAGTGGAGGTGGTTTCGCAGCCCGCGGTGCTGCAGGAGCAGCCCAGGGCTCACACGTCCCCTCGTGCTTCCGTTCCCTGCCGTGCCGTGGTGCTCTGGGCTGCCGCTCCTTCGCCCTCACAACCTGATGTGTGCTCATCGGGCCCGGGCTCTGTGTATGCAGGAGGTGGGGTGGCTCTGGGTTTCCATGGGAGTTTCCTATTGCCGCAAGGCTTCATCCACGGGACTTCTCCTGTGCGTGAGTTTGCATTGGTGCTGTATTTTGGAAAGCAAGGAGCCAAACCTCACCTTGTCCCCCGTGACTGCGTGAGCTCTGCTTCTTGAAATCATCCCCTGCATTTCTTCTTGGCATTCCTCGACTCACGCTTTGTATTCCACTCCCCTGCTGGGTGCCCGGCTCAGCCCCTCAGCTGCAGGTGTTGGCTGCTTTACTTCATCCTTCCCTCGGAGGCAGTGAGAGGTAGAGGTACAGCTGGCACAGCCTGCAGCTGGGCAGTGCCGTGGTGCTGTGCTGGTGGAGCTGCTCGGAGAAAGGGAGGCATTGGGCATTCCTTAACGAGAGGTGGATGAGCTCCTCTTTGTAACGGGGAGGTGATGGGGAACATATGAGTTCAGCCCAATTATTATCCACTGGCATGGAAATGCCAGGCAGCAATGGAAGGCACGGCATCCATCTGTTGGTGCAACGCCTTGCGCTTTGATCAGCCCTGGCAGAGCAAGGCTTTCCAGGTCTGCCCTGCTCCTCGCAGCCTCTCCATGCACAAGGCACACTGCTGTAAGGTCCTGTGATCCTGCAGCCCGCAGGCAGTATCTGCTACGTGTCGTGCTGCAGAATGGCTTTTTTTGAGCTCAGACAAGTTTTGCAAGAGCAGATACTGTGCTTTGGTTAGTGCATGTAACTGTAACGCCAACTGGAGAGGTTTTACACCCTCCAAAATCTGCTGGAGGGGTGGGGAGGGAGGGCCAGCATTTGTTCTTGCTTTTGCAACTCAATTGCTTCAAGCTGTTGAAACACTGGGGAAGTTTTTTGACCTACTTTTGTGAGAGCTTCGGAATGGTTGGGATATTTTCTGCCCTGGCTCGGTGGAATTCAGCTGAGTTACAGGGGAAAGGAATTTTGTACGCCTTCTCATAAAGTCATATTTATTTAAAGAGAAGAAAAAACAACAAAACATTAAAAAAAAAAAAAAAAAAAAAAAAAGAAAAGAAAAGAAAAGAGGACTTTGTCTGCAGGCAGCTCCTCCTTCTCCAGTGCCCTGAATTCCCTGAGCACGTGCTGGGCTGCTGCCAGGGGAGGCCGTTCCTTCTTTGGGTCTCTGCCCCACTGTTTTCTTCAGTGCCAGCTCTCTTCCTGCAGCAGTGCCTGCCCCCCCTCGCCCACCCTTGTTATCATACAAATCACATCATAATAAGGCCGGGGATAAACAGGAACTACAGTAGCTGTTAGCCATGTATAAAAACAAATCGCATGGAAACGGTATAATTACTGAGAAAATATCAACTTGAGTAATGCAGTAATTGCTTTCTTTCCTCCAGCAGATCTATTCCAGCTCTCCTGGCTCGTGCTGGTTTCAGAGTCTTGTGACTTCACGTTAATAAGAAGAATTTTACGTTTCACACTGCGCATGTTTAGAGCGTGGGTGCGATGCTGGCTGCAGTGCTGGCATTGCTGGGGGACGTTTGGAGCAGGGAACCAGCAGCAGTGCGAGCACATCTGGCCCTGCCCATGGGATACCCTGGGTCACTCCTTGCACAGCTCTGGTTTGCACTGTGCCAGCCAGCTGTGCTGAAGCTGGGTTCCCCAGCTTTCCTCCTGCCGCCCTGGGCAGCAGAGGCTTCGCAGCAGGCAGCGAGTCTTGCATGATGGGCTCAAACTGCTGCTCTTTCCTGGCTTGTCCCAGAATCTGTGTCACTGTGCCCTGGAGGGGAGAGGTTCCCTCCTCGCAGGGAGCCCCACAGTGGGACCCACGCGGTGCCACCTGCTGGGACCCAACCTGCTCCCAGAGCCCACTGCAGGGCTGGAGTGAGCCAAGCTCCTCACAGGCCACTCCTCTGACAGCTCTGTGTTGTGGAAGAAGGGCTTCTCCTTGCCTTGTGTGAGTCCCAGCTCTGTGCTTTGGGCTCTGCAATTGCATGGCTGAGATTTTTTTGCCTTCAGTTTTGTGTTTTCCTTTCTATGCTGCTTCTCCCTTCCTTTATTTGGAGAGGTGCTCGTGAAGTGACAGTGACCAGTTACTTGAGGTCTGGGGACGCTGCCTTTATTTATTGCTGTCATCATCTCATAATGAGTGATGATGATGGGTTCTGTGCTGTAACTTGCAATTGTTTGCCTTACTCAGCTTTGCTACAGGCTCTGCAGTGTAAAATGATACCTATTTATCAGAAGGCAGGTTTCTAAAGGGGTTATGCCAAGCAGCAGTGTAAAGATGCCCTCTCTTGCACACTGGCAGGGATAAGAGAGCACCTTTTGTTTGCTGTGCCCAGTGAGAAGCCTTTCTCTCTGTTTTTGGCAGGCAGCCTTCTGTCCTTTAGAAAAATGCGCCCAGCTCCAAGCCACGGCTGCTTTCTGTTCCTATTCCCTAATTTGAACTAGATTATACAAGCAGCTCATTTGTCTTTTGCTTCTTGTGGTGCCCTGCTGGTATTGACTTAAAATGGAACAGAAGAGCCGACAGCCCACCTGTGGAAGACACTGAGCTTCACCTTCCTGCTGCAGCAGAGCAACCAGGTTTGCTATCTGAACCTGGGGAAGTAAAGCAAGACAGAATCTGCTCTGTAGGGCTCCAGCTGGAGAGCAAACAGGGTTCTCTGCCATCTTGGTGTCACTGAGGGCATCGTGTCATCCTCCTGCACAGGGGCCAGCCAAGCTGGGCTGGGTGTGCAGCCTGCAGCCATGGTCAGGAGGTGCAGAACAATGTGGGCTTTGTCCCTGTGCTGAGACTGAGGTAGTGAGGCTGCGCAAACTTCTTCACTTGTTTGCTTTCCCTGTCCCTCCCCTCGGAGCAGCTGCAGGGTGCTGTGTGCAGCCTGATTGTGGTTATGGACCCAACTGCAGCTCCTCTTTCCCACCTCCTGCCCCCCAGGGGAAAAAAAATCCATCCACTCACTATGAGCAAATGAACGGATAAACCTCTAATTGAGGTAATGGGTGGCTGCCAGCTTGGAGCATGGTGCCATGGGGTGGGTTGTGCTGGCTCCCCTGGAGCTTTGTGTTATCAGTGCCGTGTGAGCCCACCTGAGCATGCAGCTCGTGTTTGCAGGAGTTGGGCTTCTGGATAGTTGGGAGTCTGTGGGATGAAGGGTGATGAGCAGAGGAGGTGCTGTGGCTCTGGGATGCTCGTGGAGTACTGGCATGGTGCTATCAGCAGGAGTGTCACTTTGCTGGAGCAGGGGCTGAGTGCTGCTGTGTTTGCTATGAGCTGGGAGCAAAGGGAAATGAGAGCTGCCCTCTGCAGTGACCACAGAGGTTTTGCCATTCCATCTGCTCCTGTTCATCTGAGAGCTTCTTCACCTGGAATCTGCAAAAATCCGTTTTCCATCAGTTCTGTTTATCTAAGCTGATCTCACCTATCCCCATGGTCTTCATCTCTGGAAGGGTGTGTTTGTCACCTGCCACTCAGGTTCCTCTCGCTCTGCCACGTTTTTAATGGGGTTGAAAGGATCCTTTTTGTGGGTGGGTTCGGTTCCATGGGGATGTGGGCTTGTTGAAGGTGCCAGGAGTGGGACGTGCTGCTGCAGGGCATCCAGGAGAGTAACCCACTGCTCTCTTGAAATGCTGAAAGTCACAGCACAGGGTGCTGGTGGTGGCTGGTACTGCTTAGCCATGCAGGTTCTCTGAAGGATGTGTGTGTCTTAAAGGGCTGGGAGCGGGCCGGGGAGCTCGCAGCAGAGGCTGAGAGGACGATCCTGAGCCTCCCAGCACTGCTGACCTGTAGCTTTTGTGCTCCCCAGGACCGTGGCCTGCCTGGCAAGCTGGAGCCCGTGTCTCCCGTCAGCCCCGCGCACCCCGAGGCTGAGCTGGACCTGCTGCCGGCCCGGCTGTCCAAGGAGGAGCTCATCCAGAACATGGACCGCGTGGACCGCGAGATCACCATGGTGGAGCAGCAGATCTCCAAGCTGAAGAAGAAGCAGGTAGGAGGCTGGGCTCTGCAGGGCAGCTCGTGTCTGTGCTTCTTCTCGCTGGCTGATGCCCTGTCCCTTCCCATGTATGCATACTGGGGGGAAGTGGCTGTGCCTTTGCCACCAGGCTGGGCTGCAGCCATGTTCTTGTCATGGCGTGGGGCACGGCTGCTGTGCTGACAGCCTTGTGTGGTCTGCCTTCCCCTGCATGAGAGCATGCCCCAGCTGAAGGATCACCTGCCTTGTTGTAGCCACGTATACAATTACCATAAACCCATTAAGAGATTAAAGTGACAAAACCTTGGGGGGATGCCTGTGAAAAACCCACAGACTTTTACTTCCTAAAGCAAATCACTTCTGTGTCTCTCTTGCCAGTGGTTTTTCCCTTTGCTTATGGCAAATTTCTGGTCTCCTGATGGCTGCTAATCCCAAACTGCCTCCCCAGAGATGCTAGTGTAAAGAATTTCTGAATAGGGTGAATGTGTGCTCAGGCTGTCACACTGTGTGGGAAATGGGGATGAATGCAGCTCCTTGGGGATGTGCTGGGGCAGCGGGAGCAGCGGGGACCATGGTCTATGCTTTCAACTCATGTTGAGAAAGGACGTGCAAATTAATAATTTCCCATTGCTGGTGATGTGAGGGGCTTCCAGGGAAGGCAGCATGCTTGGTGTGGCAGCAGCCTGTGGCCTGGTACCTGCAGGTCCTCAGGCTTATTTCAGAGATGCTGATGAGCTGCTGTTGAAGCTGACGGGAGCAGCATATGCTCCTCACCATTAAAATCAAACTGTCTTTCCATAAGGAGATAGATTTTTATTGTTGGCTGCTTGCTTGGTTGATTTCTTCCCTCTGAACAAGTTTTACAATTCTTCCTCTCCACAAAAACGCTCTGATGAGTGGGGGAAAAAGGTGAAAGTGGTTGCTGGCAGTCATCCCCTCCACTTTTTTATTTTGGCACATGGTAGCAAACCCATTTGGTACACCCAGTGCCAACGTCTGCACAGTGTGGCTGCTGTCTGCTCCCCAGGAGAGCGCGGTGCCAGGCAGGGGGTCCTGCCTGAGGTTCTGCAGGATCGCTTTGTCCGTCTGCACGTCTGAGCTGTCAGTGCTGGAGGAAAGCGAGGGAGGGGAAGTGATCAGCCTGTAACTGATCCCACTCCTCCCAGAGCAGGGGAGAGATTGTGCACAGCTGTAATTTCCTAATGCGTTTCCCCTCTGTCTTTGGGAGGCCTTCTCAGGGTAATTAAATGCACTTGTAAGGAAAGGCAGCGCAGAAAAAAAATACAACACCCCACCATCCCTCTCTGCTCAGTTGTTCCAAAAATGGCAGTGAAGGCTCTGCCCAGCATTGCTAACAGGAGGGGTTTGGAGAAGGACGAGGCTTGAGCAAGCTGAGAAACCGTCCCCAAATCCTGCGCACCCCTGGCAGAAGGCTGCTCTGATCAGCCATCCCCTGCTCATTCATGTGCCATATGTGCTTCAGTCTTTCATTGAGTTTGTTCTCCCCCTCTTTCTGACAGGGAAAGACAATCTCTATGCATTTATTCCTGGCAGCAGTTCTGGGGATCTTAACAAGAAATAAACCGCCGGGCTTTTCTTCGCAGCGCTGCCTGCGGCTCCGTGGAGCTGAGCTCTGCTGAGGGCTGCTGGAGTACAACACTCCCACCTGGTGATGGAGGTGCAGCTGAGCCCTGCAGCCCTGCTGGGTTGGGGAGCTGAGGGGCTTTGGTGTCCTGCAGGGCTCCCCCCAGCTCTCCCGCGGGCTCTTTGGAGATAGCTTATGTAACACATGGTGGCTGGAAGCCCTCTCCTCCCTGCTGGGTTAGGGAAGCATTGCAGTGCCTACTCTGGCTTGCCACGCTGGGTGTGTGTTTGTGCACAGCTAATGATGACATTTTGTGTCCCTTTGTTATTGCTGCTCTGGGTTTTGGGGAGAGGAGGGGACTTCAGGTTACCACTGAGGGAGGGAGGGAGTGTGGAGCTGTCAGGTCTCATTTCCCATCCCTCTTCTCTCCCTGTAAAGGTCACAGTTCCAGCCTAGCTTTTGTGGCAGACCTTTAAGAAATCCATTTTGTTCGTGTCTGAGAACCTTGACCTATTTCGCTTTGCCATTTCCCACAGCTCCCAGGGGTAGCTGTAGTGTGCTGGACCTGCTGAGGTCAGGTTTGCTGTTCCACTGGGTGCTGGTGCCCACAGAGTGCCCGCATCCCTAGCCTCCAGCATCTGGCCCTTTAATGACTGTACCATGTTACGCCACAGAGAGCAGTCTAATTCTCTACTGTATTTCAACTATAATTAGATTTGTATTTTTTTCTCTTAACGAGCTGCTTTTAATGAGCCTCCACTTACTGGCAAACTTTCATTTCCTGATATGCCATCAAATCCTCTTGTCTGAAATCAATTACAGCAGACCCGACCACTTTGCAGGATTTTTGTGGGTTTCCAGAACAATGCAGCCAAGTTTTGGGCATTTTTACCCAAATATTTTCTCCCAGAGGAGGGGAGGATTGACGGATGCCTCTGTGGGAATCCCTTCTGAGCGCTCAGAGCTCGTGGTTCAGGAGCAGGGTGTGATGGAGTGCCCTCAGCAACCTGAGAGCACCGTGGTGCAGCAGAATGAAGGTGCAGGGGGTGCCGGGGGGCTGGTGGTTGTTGGCAGCTTTGAGCTGATGCTTAAGTGTTTTCTTGGACTGTATCCTACAGCCCAAGTGTTGCTCTCAGCTAGAGCAAAGCTCTGGATGAGTATTCTATAGAGACCGGTCATCCCAGGGCATCTCCTGCAGGCACAGCACCAGAAGATAAAACCTGTGATGGGGAGCAGCCTTGCTCCATCCCTTGTTCTTCACTGCTCCCCTTGCAGGCGGCAGCTCCAAAGGCAGGCTGGAGCTGTGGTTCCCCTCTAGGGTTTCTAATAAAGCCATTATTCCCAGCCTCAAGGCTCTCCAGGAGGCCTGCTCAAGGCTGGTCCTGTTGTCCACGGTTGAGGACAGGCTGCCTAAGCTAGGACAGCATCGTGCATCTGTCGGCAGCTCTCCTCCCTCTCCCTGTCTCTAAAGCTGCCCGTGGTGGCTCCCAGTAAGCTTTCTGTATTGGTCATGGTACCGCAGAGAGTCTCGTGTGGACGGGGATGGCAGCGTTTCTCGCTGTGACTCACTCTCCTCCCCCCTTTCCTTCCACAGCAACAGTTGGAGGAAGAAGCAGCCAAACCACCAGAGCCTGAAAAGCCCATCTCCCCCCCTCCTATCGAATCCAAACATCGCAGCTTGGTGCAGATCATCTACGACGAGAACAGGGTAAGTCTGGAAAAGATGGAAATTCAAATGTGTGGTTGTGCTGTGTCATCCTGGCCTGGGCTGGGAGGGTTTTGTGTGGGGCAGATGGGGATTGCCCCGGGCGAGTTCCTTGGTGAAGGCTGTGGGCAGATGTGATGGATGGAGCTCTGTCCAGAGCCGTGAGGATGGAGGGCTGAGCCCTGGGGCGCTCTCTCTGCTCTGTGGATTAAGTGCCACGTGAGAACCTGCTTTTGTAGGGTTTCCTGCTGTATGTGTTAGATCGGAAGCATTGGAATCCTGCCTGTTAAACAGCTTGCTTTATCTTCTCCCCTGGAGTGAACATGGTAGAAAATTGTCTTTAATGATGGGCTTTGGCTTGGTGGGCTGCACAGGTGGAGGGGGACATCCATGCTGCTCCAATACTGGCAGCCAGCTACGAGCCCTCCTGGCTGCCCCTGGGCCGTGGGGCTGGTGCAGAAGAACGTGCATTGTGGGTCTTTGATGCTGGAAGTGGCATTAGCAAAGGTCGTGCTGGCGTCGCTGTGTTTGGATCTCTGCCTTGACCGCTCGTTTGTTGTGCTCAGCCATCGCCTGCAACAGCAGCCTGACAAGATGTGAATTTTGCTGTGTGCTTTGGAGGGATGCTGGGAAATTGGGCCCTTTGGAAGATAATCAAGCACATTCATTTTCATTTAGGTGTTGGATAAAAAGGATGATTTTGCATAAAAGGAAAACTACCAGTCGCTAATTATTTTGAATTGCGAAGCCTGAGATTTTACTGGGAGCTGCAGAAATCCAGGTGCCTGATGCTAAAAGAAAGGAAAAATAAATCACATACTCTGTGCTCACAGGCAGTGCCGCTTCCCTGGTTGTACTTTTCCCGTCTGCCTCTCTCCATTAGCAGTAGGAAGCAAGCTGAGGGCAGAAAGACTGAGGTGTGAGCGCACAGCAGAGCTGGGCTGGCCCTGCAGAGCTGGGCCTTGGAGCCCTTCTGCTCCACAGCATGGCCAGGCATCCTGCCCGGGAGCCTGGGGCTAGGCAGCTTCTGACTGCCATGCAAGGGTTGGGTTCACAAAAGGAGACCTCAGATATTTTCATTCTTATTCCATTGACCTCATCCTCCCTGGATGCTGTTTTGGACCTGGTCCACATGGTGTGGGGAAGAAGCAGGTGTTGGTGAGGCAGGGAAGGAAGGGTGATCTTCAGAGGCTGCATCTGTGACAAGCTGCTTTGCAGCAGTTGCTGTTAGCGGGAGCTGGCTCAGAGCACAATCCTGCTGGGCCCGTGTCTTACTGTGCTTCCTCTGCTTGGTCCTGCCCAGCAGCAGGGCCATGCTTGCCCTCTTGTCTCTCCGAATCCCCTCCGCCTCTCTGTGTGGTCGCTGAATGAGTGAAGATTCCTCCCACTGAGAGCAGCGTGTCAGCAAGCTGTCTGCGGGCAGCGGGGCTCAGGCCGAGCAGCCCTTCCCTTCTGCCTGGCAGAAACCACAGCGGGTGGCGGCAGAGTTCCTCCTTTGGGGAAGGCACGATCCGTTCATGGCTGCAGAGCAAGCAGAAGCCCTGCTGTGTCCTCGTCCTGCCTGCAGCTCGCAGTGTGGGCTGGTGGGTGGCTGTGTGGAGCAGTGCAGGTGGTGCAGCTCATGGCATCGCTGCAGAAGCACGTGTGGGACCTGGGAATTGCTGTCCCCTGAACGGCAGCCTCAGCTCTCAGCTGGGCAGCTCTCTTGGTCGGAGCAGCTGAAGGGCCCCGCTTCCACACCTTTGGAGCTGAGCTGCTGCCCGGCACGGGGTGCCGACCTGTTCCCAGCCCTGTGCTGAGCGCAGCACAGAGGGAGCGAGAGCCCTGCAGTGGGGAGAGGAGGTTATGTGAGGACAGAGCAGCTAGAAACGCCGGAAAATCGAGTTAGCCAGCCGTTCTGTGACCTACTTTCCTTTTGGCGATAGCTGTGGCTTTTCAGGGGTGAATGGTTTCTAATTTTAGCCCTGCTTCATCAGGGAGGTCTGTACGTTTCCTCTCCACCGTGCTGGGATGGCTGAGCACCAGGCCGTGGGCTGGCAGTGCTGGTGCTGCTGGTCTCAGAACCTCATCGTGCTGCCTGTCCCACCTCCAGCCCTCTTACAGTGTGCCACTGGAAAAGTTCCTCAGCATCAGAGAGCGTCACTGTGAGAGCCTGACCTGCAGCCCCGCCTGCTGCGCTCTGCTGGGCAAGTAATTGATTTCCAGAAAGAAATCAGTTGGCTGTACAGATTGTGCTGGGGGTGGAGGGAAAAGCTCCGGTGACCACGATGGAGTGCTGCGTTGTCAGGGGATGTGAAGATGGTGCTGAGCTCCTGCAGACGCCGGATTGTGCCGGGCATCCCACGTGCTGCCTGGGGCTGTAGCTCTGCACAGCGGGCATCTCTGAAATGAAACTATGCTGGTGACCTTTAGAGCCATCCCTGCGGGAGAGAAGCTGATTCCTGCAGGGTCTGCCACCTCTGTGCTGGTAGCTATGATACAGGCTCTTCGTGGGCTTTAATTTGCTCCTCTGGGATGCATTATGATATTGAGAGAATTTATCTTCCTTCCATGTCGAAGCCCCGTGACCAGGGCACGTCCTCTGTCTGTATTTTTAGCTGTGGTTTTATCCTGCTGAGTTGTTGATGGGCTTCCTCGCATCCCTCTTCCCTTGGAATTGATTTAGCATACCTGGCCTCGAAGACATTCCTGTGTCCAATTATCAGGTCCCTCATTAGGCAGGAGGGCATTGCTGCTCTGAACTGCACCAGTGTGCCTGGAGCAGCCTTTGTGTTAATCCTCCCTAAGGGCCCCTTCGTACCCTGGCTCCCCATCAGCTCCAGTGCACACAGCGCTTTCTGCCGCTCTCTGTTCCCTCACAGAAGGAGAGGTCACCTGAGGACACGGTGTGACTTGTCCCCATGTCAGCACGGGGCCGCCGGGTGCTGGGACCCGCAGCAGCACTGCACCCTGCGTGCCGTGGGGCCGTGCTGCCCTTTCCTGCTTTGTTGTCAGCTCTGTGAAATACCAGGTTTGATGCAGTGCAGGCAGGGGAAGCAGGCAGCACCGTCTGTCTCGCTCTGGGGATTGAGTTGGTGGAAATCAATAAGATTAAATTTTAATTCGTTTTCTGTCTCGGTGCATGTTCCTTCAAAAGGGCACAGCTATCTATCTATAAATTCAGCATTATGCTGTAAAATCGGAATTCAAAGGGTTGGTTTGAACTTTTTCCACCCCCTGCTGCTGTTGTGTCTGTGCGGAGCGTATTCCTGGCTATCCGCTTACCCTCATCTGCGTGCTCATAAAGCATTAATGCCCCATCCATAAATAAGGGAATAAATAAATGAGCGCTTTTAGCATTGCAAAGTACAATCTAGCTGCTGGCTGCTCGGAGCCACGGAGCGTGACTCAGATCCCATGGCGATTTGGTGTCTGTATAACTGATTTTCTATGAACTCCTGATTTACATGAGAAAGGGAAGAGTTGGGCCTGCATCGTCAGCGCAGAGCTGCAGTGCACGGAACCTTATCAGTGAAATGCCTTTTGAACATTAAATGGGCAGGTTTTTCTTCCAGCCCTGGTTGATGTGGGCAGGTAGGACGGGACAGTCTGTGTTTGACTGCTGAAGGAGCCCCGTTTGTTTTGCTTTTGATCCTGCTCATATTTACCCTGGGATTGCCTCAGTGCAGCTCGGTGGTGCATGAGGAGCTTCCCAAAAGTCCAGGGGAAAACAGAGAGGTCAGAGGTCGGGTGCTGTTAACGCTGCTCTGTAACAGCAAGGCTGCAAAATAGATGAGATTTGAACCTTCAGCCTGGAGCTGTTCAGAATCCTTTCACTTCTCCTCAGATATCAGAGAAAATAGCCAGATCCAGACCAGATACTGCAGTGTCCTGCATCTTCGAGTCCTGGAAATAAAGCCCAGCAGCACACAGAGCTTGGGTACAGCATGAGAGAGAAGCATAAGCCTCGTGGCACAGTGCCTGCTCCTCGGATGGGGTGAGCAGACTCCTCCCAGCACAGCCTCAGTCCCTCTGAACCTCTCCTGCCTCAGCACGGCACTGCAGCAGCGTGGTGCTGTGCTGTGTGCCATGGTGCCTGTGGGCTCTGCCCTCAGCAGTGGGCACAGTGTGGGAGCAGCGCCCACAGAATGTGGCAGCAGCCCCAGGAGGGATGGGGGCAGAGCTGCTGGGCTTGTCACGCTCTCACAGGGTGCCGGCCCTGCTGGTAGCACACGGACCCTTCCCTCAGTTTTCGTGTTAGTTACAGTGAGTCATTTGTCACCTTTGTGGCATGCAGCCATGGCGTGGAGTCCCTGGAATCTGCACTGCCAGTGCTCTGCAGCGGGGCAGACAGGGTGTGAGGAGAGAGCTTGGAAGGGGGGTTGTCCCATGCAAGGCAGCACGCTGCTGGGGATTGGCTCTGGGGGGTGAGAGGGAGAAGAGGTTGGTACCCCTGGTCCTGGGAGGGAAAGCTTTCCTCAAGAACCATTAAAGTTGGAAAAGACCACTAAGAGCATCTAGTCCAACTGTTGGCCCCCCGCCTCATACCCACTGACTGTCCCTCAGTGCCACGGCTCTAGAGCACCTCTGGGTGACCCCCCCAGCTCCCTGAGCAGCCCATGACAGTGCTCACCACTCTTTCTGAGTGCCTGACCCTGCGGCCATCACCTCTTGCCCATGAAGCCAGCACTGTGAGGTTGCACTCTGCTCCCAGCGGGTCAGCGCATGAATTTTCCTTTTAAATCCTCCAAACTGTTTGTCTTTCTGCACCCTGCAGAGCACTGGGGGTGTGGTGTCTCGCCTGAGGTTTTTCTGCTGTTTTCAGTGACACCACTTCTGAATTCCATCCCAAACAAGCTCCATTTCAGCCTGCTTGCTTGGCACGCCGGCCCGGCCACTCCCCAGGCTGTGGTGCAGAGCTGCTGGCCGACTCAGAGCTGCTCCCTGCACTGCTGGCTGTGCCGTATTGCCGTGGGATCCCCAATAGGAGCGCTCACGTCCCCCAGCACGCCGGCTGCCTGCGTCCCACGGGGCGCTATAAATAATGCTGGGAGCACAGTTCAGCGGCGCAGAGCGGGATGGAATGATGACTGGAGCCATTCCAAGAAAGTGCCGCCTCCTAATTTCAGATCTGCTTTCTCAAAATAACCCCGTGTTTCCTTCACTTCCATTTTTAAACTTCGCTTTAAGAAGAGCCCCCCTGAGATCCCAGCCGCTCCCTGGCTCTGGGTGCTGTGATATGTTATGGGCTGAGATGCTGCTCTCTCCCTCCTTGTTCCGTTCCACTGGAGCAGACCTGATGTTTCCTTAAAAGGAAGCCAAATGCTTTTTAGGCTGATTGACCTTTGTGCTTCAGCTGTGGTTCTGCTGACATCTCCATCCTTCCAAACACAAGTGCAGAACTGCGGTGCCAGGGGCTTCACCTGTGTGTGGATGTGCCCCAGAGGCTGTGCCTGTACCTGAGACGTATGTGTGCCACTGCTGTGCTGCTGGAGCAGAGCCACTCCGATGTAAATGGGAGCAAAATTGAGCCCACGGCTTTGGTTGTGCTGCAAACACTCTGTGCTGCTTGCTGTAGCAGTATTTCAGGACTCCATACCAGATCTGGAAAAGGGGTCATTAGCTGCTTGCTGGGGAGCAGCAGAGGGGCTTATAAAACCAGTGGGGATCTTCTTGCATCTCACCAGAAAAATGGCTGTGTTTGCTTCCTGATCCTTTCCCTTCTGTTAAATAACAGGGGTTGCAGGCACAGCTGGCCGGCCATGATGTTCAGCTGCTGTAGGGTGAACCCTCCAGTACCCTTCTGCAGGTCACCCACTAAGCGTGCTCCTCACGGCACAGCAGCAGAGCTGAGCCATGCTGGCCATGCCTGCGGGGAAGGGTCCGGCAGGGCTCACAGTGCACGAGGAGCTGTGCTGGCGCTGCCTGCTGTCAGGTTGGGCTGAGCGCCCCGAGCCTGCCCACGGGGCAGTGTGTTCTCCATCTGTGTGTCCTCGGGCACGGGGGTTCCCTTCTGCAGGTGACACCTACCGCTCAGCTCTGGGTGGTTCTCCTGTGATCTGGTAAAGGCAGCGAGGAGCATCGGCGATTAGCGTGTGTGTCAAGTGCTAATTGGGCAGCCTTCGTGGCAGAGGCGTTTCTTTGTGAGCATACAGAGACGCCCTGTGCTCAGAATAGCTTTCCCTCCTGATCTTTCGTTCTGGAGATGTGTACTTACAGTCAGTTAATGCAAGACAAATTATGTCATTCTTCTTGATTCGCCACATGTTCTGCCTTTGGTGTTTTGCCTCTGGCTTGTCTCATTAAATTGTCTAAACGTGGCAAACATAGCAGCTGAGTATGTGCAGGTTTTTCTTGGAGTTAATCACGTTGCACACACAGACCTCCGGTGTCATCAACTCATGGCTGCAGTTCTAATGCCCTCATCCTTCCCTGCACCAAATTTTAGCCCAATTGTAACGATATGAAGCTTCCTGGTGCTCTGTGCAGATGCTCTGAGGTCAGCAGGTTTTATTGCTCTCAGAGACCAAAATGTTGAGCACTGGCTGCGAGCACCCTGTGTCAGGGTGATTGGTTTGATGGTTGGACTCGGTGATCTTAGTGGTCTTTTCTGACCTTAATGATTCTATGGAGCTACGAATATTTCAGTCTGGCAGCTCCCAGGGCAGACTTTGCTTCTTCCTGCTGATGAAGTCTGAAGTTCTGCAGTGGAAACATTCAGTGTTCTGCAGTGCCTTCTGGGGAGCTTTGGACAGGCTCTTTGGGTTTCTTAACTAAGCTGGGTTTGACAGCACTGAAACTTCTTATTTCCCTTAATTTCTTCACGTGAAGTCAAACAGAGCAGTTCACTGAATAGCTGAGGCACACGTGTGTGTTGAGGCCTGTGCACAAGTCTGCCCAATTTGATGCCCCAAGAGGAGAATTCAGGATCAGAGCTGGAGCTATACATGAACCCCTCACTGCTGGGAGCTCCCTTGGTGACAGCAGAGCTGGAACCTGTAGGAGCTGAGACCTGTTTGTGCCCTGTGTGCTCAAAGGAGTTTGAGGTAGTTTATTACCCCATGGAAAATGCAACGGCTGTAAATCCAGGGCTGCAGGGAAAGCCAGCCATATGTTTTCCGATGCTCATCACTCATTTTCACAGCTCGGCTCCTGGTTTTGTTTGGGGATGCCCCATGTTCTCCCTGCTTTCTGCCACCAGGCGCACGGCCCAGCAGCCGGCACAGGGCTGCATGCACGCGGTGAGGCCGCTGGGTGGCTGCGCCGCGTTGCAGCCCGGGCTGCGGGGCTCTGCGCTGCACAGCGCGCCCTGGGCAGGCTGCTCCGGAGTGCAGCCCAAAGCTGCTCGCCGCTGGGAGGTCAGCAGCAGTGGGGCTGAGCCGTGCTTCTGGTCTGCTGCCGTGTGTGTGCGTGGCCCCAACGGGCTGCTCATGGCACAAGTGACATCCAGGAGTCTCCGTGGGCTGCGTAGGAACCCCGCAGCAGGGTGTAAAGCATTGGTAACGGTGCTGCTGTGCTGCATGGGGAACGTGCCAAACTCGTGGTTACATCTCTTGTAGCATCCTTGAAGTCACTTCTGAATTGCAGAAAGCACTGCGTCCTGCCGGGTGTGCAGTAAGGGAGGAGCTGGCAGCTCATCTCAGCACCACCTGGGTTCTGCAGCCACTGGGGACCTGCAGTTGGCTGTGGGCACAGTGACTCATCCCTCTGGTCCCCTGGCCAGGTTTGCAAAAGTGCACGCTCACAGCTCAGACTGTGTGGGTGTGCGAAGCCCCAGCGAGGAGCTCACACTGTGCGGGGTTGGCGGGCACCTCCTGGCACAATGCAGCGGCCGTGAGCTGGGGCTGATATGCCAGAAAGCAGCATGAGTGACAGCCCCTCCCCTGCTTGCTGCAGCTCCTGCCAGGAGCCCGGCTGCATCTCCTGCCAGCTGAAATCCCAGCTCTCAGATCCTGCAGAGCTGTAGTGCTTACTGGGTTAAAGCTCTGAATGCGCTTCAAAAAAGGTTGGTTTTTTTTATCCTCTCCCCTCCGCACGGGTGAATCCTGTGAAGCTCAGCTGCCCACACTGCTCCTGCAGCCTCTTGGAGGCAGCCTGGATTTCCTCTCTCCCTACCCCATGTGAAAAAGGACCTATGTGATGGAACAAATGCCTTTGAAAATCCATCTCCGTGGCCCCTCGCCGCCAGGTATCCGGCTGTACCGCGTCGGTCCCAAAGCGATGTGGATTTATTGGACTGTTAGTAACAGCAATTGAAAAGCCCGGCTTTGCAGGGAAGTGCTGTTTACTGAGAACGTCACCTTTTATTTAATGTCCTGCTGCAGTGAACCCACGTCTCTTTTCAGGCCTGTTTGATTAGGAAGCGCCGCGCAGCTCCCCGTGGGTTGCTGTTTTCTCTAACCCGTGTGAGGGATGGGGGGCATGGAAGGGGCAGAGCAGGGCTGTGGGGGGGGAGTGGTGGAGATGAGGAGCCTAGAGCAGCTCCAACCTAATGATCACATGCTCACCGATGGATGGATCCTAGAAAGGGCATCTCTGTGTGCATGCTGACTTGCTCTTGCTGAGGCTGTGTCAAGGTAACCTGCACGGTGCTGCAACTCCAGGGCTGGGCTGGGAGAGGACAGATGCTTCTGCTGCTCCTGAGGGTTTTGCAGTTGGGGTGGCTCTCTGCAGTGCCAGGAGCAGCTCAGGAGCTGTGCGTTGGATGTGTGATACCTTGCTGCCTGCAGGGCTTTCCTGCGGTCCTCTTTCAGGTGCAGGTGGGTTTGGTTGGGAAGGGGTTTGGTTGCTGGGTAGTAGTGCTGCTGTAGTCAGTGGTAGAAATAACTTCTTTTCTTTCTTCCTCTTCCCTTTCTTCTGTGCAGAAGAAGGCAGAAGCTGCCCACCGCATCCTGGAAGGGCTGGGTCCACAGGTGGAGCTGGTGAGTGTTCCCCATGGCCGTGGGCATTGTGGAGATCCCCGGGAGGTGTGGGGCTGAGCCACGAGTAGGAAACGCTGTGGGCCAGGACAGGAAGCAAAGTGGCTGAGCTGAGCACTGAGCACACACAGCCTCTCTGGAGAGCATTAACTCTTCACTCCTCTGTCTTGTGCTGCAGTAGGGCAGAGTGATGCTCCTGCACAGCCTGCAGTGGGATGCTGCGTCTGAGGCAAATGCAGGAGGTGCTGGGGAAGGGGCTCGGGGAGCACGCACCAACCATAGTCTGCAGGTATCAGGATCTGCATGGATCCTATTTCTGTGATTCTATGCACAGAAAAGTTGAGAAAAACACACTTACTAAATTGTCATTGTGGGGCTACTCCCTCATTCAGCAAATTACAGCTGTAAGTTAAGCAGCTGGATGCTGGAGGGTGGCTGAATTTAGCACCTGAGGGGCTGTGAACTGAAGAAAGGTGCTGGAAAAATAGGCATCGGGAGTAATGCTGCAGGAGGTCAGGGAATGCTGACCTCTGGAAAGGTCAGACCGGGCCGTATTTGGGTCTGGCAGCACCTCTTGCATTGGTCGTGGGGTGCAGCAGAGGGAGCCCTGGGTGCTGGGTGAGCACACAGCACAACTGTGCTCATCAGCTGTAATTAGGACTGGTATTGTGGAGGTGGCACTAATCACTGTCCTCCCCGAGGGTGGAAGGGAGAGGTCACAGAGGAATTAGTGGTCAGCAAGCTGCAGCCACTTCCTTGCCCAGGGAGGTAGGGCACATTATACTCCTTTGAGTCACTGGGGTCAAATAATGCATTGATGCTTCCTCACCTAAAACATGTTGTGTTGCCTTTCTTTTCCCCTACACTTTTATTTTGATTTGTGGAAGCTTTGCCTTCGGGTGCTATTGCTCCAGAGCCAGCCTTGTGTGGTGGAGAAGGAAATCTTCCAGCACACCTGCTTGCTCGTGGAGGCTGCCTGCAGCGTCGGATAGAAGAAGTTTTGACAGGGATCTGCTGTAGTTCAAGTGGGGACTTACCCAGCAGTTTGGGTCTGTGTCATGGGTTTCCCCTCAAGCTGGAAACTGCTGGGTGATGGCCCAGCTCTGGTAGGAAGCTCAGACTCCTGGCTTCAGTCTTCTCAGCAGCCTCTGTGCTCACCAGCACCACGCTCTGGGAGCTGAGCGTCTCAAGGAAGCAGTTCCTCCTCTGTTCCCAGCTTCTTGCAGCTTTGATCTCACACGATCTGGCTGTGTATTTGTACCCCGGTCCCTCAGCCTGTTACTGCTGTCTCTCTGACCTGCCTGGGGGCGGCTCTGATGTGTGTGTCCTTTGCCTTGTGTTAAAGCCCAGCTGTGCCTTTGGCAGGAGTTCTCTTGTTCTGCTGCAAAGAGAAGTTTGCTGTTCACTGGGTTATCCCTGCAACGTACTTGAGACCCATTAAACTGACCCCTGCATTCCCCAGGGAGAAATTTCATGGAGATCTGTGCTCTGAGCGTTGCAGTGACCAGAAAGCAGTTGATGGCTTTTGTTGTGTTTAATTTTTAAAGACCTTTCAGTAAATCCAAGATTTTTCCAGTAATAGCTCGCGTTGCAGTTTTGTTTTTCTTAAGTGTCATCCCCCAGAGAAATGCATTACACGTCCCTTATGAGGAGAGATGCTGTGAATGCTGCCAGCACATCCCTGGCCATCTGACCGGTCAGGTTTACTCAGTGAGTTGCTGTTTGTGCAGGCTGCGGATGGCTCTGAGGAAGGGCAGTGGTTCTCAATCCCTGCCCTGGTGAGAAGGAAGTGTTTGGCTGTGGGGTAGGTGAGCAGCCCTCCTGGGCTGAGCTGAGTGGCAGGGCTCTCTGCGGAGTCCCCTCTAGATGCTCTGTTGTCGTGGTTTTGTGTTTGGTCCCTGAGTTTTGTAGTTGGGAACACTCGGGCTTTTCTCTGTCAGCAGTGCTTGCAGCACTTGTCTGTTAGCACTTAGGTTTGCTAACCAAGTAAGTGGCCACTTCTATCAGAGATCAGTGATGGTGGAAATGAATCAGCAGCCCTTGGTAAGCTGAGCAGCAGCAGGGCATCCGTGACAATGAGAAGCCTCTAACCTAGGCACAAAATGTTCCTCCCGCCCCCTGCTCTGAGAGGAAGACACTTGTGCCTCATCACGTGCCAGCTTGTTTGCTTTGGTTTTTGTGAGCGCAGAGGGAAGGAAGGCGCTTTTATTTACCAGCATTTCCAATTCCAGCAATCCTTTCCCAAGAGGCAGCCGCTGGTCAGGGCAGCCTACTGGATGCTGTGAGCGTTCCCAGCTTTCCTTCTCTTGATCTTCAGCCGGGATGGGCACCAGCTAGCGTACAAACCCTGCCATGCCCCAGCCCGTTGGGTCCCCGTGCCCAGGGGCAGCTCCCTTTGCACTGCTGGGCACCGCCGGGGCGAAGGCTCACCCTGCGCTCAGCGCCTCGCAGAGCTGCAGCAGCTTTCGTAGCGTAGCCATAACAATTTGCAGCGCGCAGGCTGCCTCTTCCCTCTCCCCTCGCCTCCCCCGTGTCGTATGTTCCAAAGCGCGCTGCCTTTGCAAGGAGCGCATAACAACCACGTACTGAGCTGCGTCTGTGGGCACTGCGTAGCGAAGGAATCGCTGTGAGCAGCTCAGTGCCTGCCTCCCCCGGGCTGCACGGCGCCGGCAGCCAGCCCTGCAGTACGTGTGGGGACGCGGGGACGGGGCTGGGTGCTGCTGCGGGAGCATTGCTGGAGGGGATGGGAGCCCGCGGCGGCGCTGCTGACAGGTTGAAGTTTCTAAATGTCAGACCGTACCCATTTATGCCTTCATTTTTCTTATTTATTTCAGCCGTTATACAACCAGCCTTCAGACACCAGGCAATACCATGAAAACATTAAAATGTAAGTACGTGGCAATAAAGGCTATTTGAAATGTCAGGTTGTGCGTTAGGCTGCGGCAGGGGATGCTCGCTTGCTCCTGGTTCCCATTTCCTACCGTGATTCTCCATTGGAGCTGCAGGGAGTGCAGCTCTGTGTGGTGCTGCAGGGCTGCTCTGCTTCCCTGGGGGCTGCCAGCATCCAGGGCTGTGTGGGGCTTTGCTGGGTGTGTTTCACACATATGAAATCGATCGCCTGTGTGTGTGTGTGTGTGTGTGTTTGCATGCAGGGAGCAGGAGGGAAGTGGAAAGTTGCAATTACCATTCGATTTTTGCGAAGCACCTCTTGAATGTCTGACAGCAATTGGTTGTTTCAGAGATACTTATGAGTCTCATTAATCATCTAATTTATGGCTTATCACCTCGATCCATGATTTAATCATCAACTTGCATTTAATAACCACAGTGACTTCCTGAATGGAGGAGAAATAAAATAGGCAGTGAGAACAGTGGTAATTGTGATCGTTGTTGGAAAAGGGAATAGTCAGACCTGATCTGGAACTCCTGTCTGGCCGGAGGGAGACAGTGGTGGCTCTAGTCTGTTTTGATATGGGCTCAGTCAGCTACTGATAATCATCTTTAAGAATCTATTAACCAAAGTTAATAATCTTTGGTCTGTTAATTGATGCTGGGGAAATTAGAGGGGAAGAGTTAACAGGCTCCTGCTGTTCTGTGTGCTGCCAGGGCTGTGTGCAGGGGCTGAGGGGTCCCCTGTGCCCCTCTGTGTGCTGCTGGTGGGCTGGGCCTGGGGGGCGTTCCGAGCAGATGGGAGCTTTGTCCTTGAGAGAACAAGTTAAAGGAGCTCCTGGTACTTCACCTGCTCCCTCTTCCCTTGCTGATATTTGTAGTTTTGTGATCACGTTTTCCTGCAATTTGAATCAGTTCAGCTTTATTTCCTGCATGAAAGGTGGGCACTGGGAAGGAGCCTCAAGGAGTGGGGCTGCCCTGAGCCCCCAGCGGTAACCCAAGGAGAGGCAGCAGGTACTTCTGCTGATTAATGCTGCAAAGTATGGGAAGGAAAACACATTTTAGTGAAAAGCCGCCATCTCCTCTTAGCAGAAGCCCTGCAATTAGCTGTGCTCAGCTCATTATCGATGCCAGCTGGGTGCATTTACTGATGTAGGTCAGGGAAAGGCCCTGCAGCTCTCTGGGCTCCAGATGCTGCTGCTTCTGCCCGAGAGCCCATCCCGGGGGTCCTGGGTCCACTGTGCCACCTGCCGGGATGCGTAGCTACAGAGCATCCTGTTCTGCCTCGTGTCCGTGCTGGGTATGAGCCTTATACCTGGGCACAGAAGGGCAGTTGGGCTTATTCTGTTCACAGATGCCTTTTTTCTTTTTCTTTTTCCCCAACTTCTCCTTTGTAGGATTTTTTTTCTCAGTTTGCACGTCAGTGGGAGGGCATTTGAATATCACAGCGCCAGGATTCCTCGATTTCTCTGCAGTGACACTCTGCGTTGCAACACTGCTTTAATCCCTCCTGCTTGTTTGCTTTGCCTTCAGCTGGAATGAGTCACTTGTGCTGATGGAGCTGACTGGGGACTTACGGAAAGATTTCCTGCTCTTCCAAAAATGTTCCCTCTCTTATTTTCATGGAGCTTTATGGCTTGTCTCCTATTCAGTACACTTAGAATTAATTTCATGCCCCAGTTCATTCCAGTGTCTGTAGTTTCCAAAGGCTTTTAAGTCCCATTTAACGGCCTCGCTGTGCTCTGCTGCCCGGCTGCTCGGGTCCCCTCGGTTCACCCAGGAGCGCGGGCTCCAAGCAGACATGGTTAATGTTGTATGGTGCAGCTGCTGTGGGATGGAAGGCACAGCCGAGTGGGTTGTGGCAAGGAGCTGACCTCCCTGGACCGGGCTGGTGTCCTGTGTGTGCTGCTGGGCAGGGCTCTGCTGCTCCATCAGCACCAGGCAGCACTTAGGGAGCTTATACTGATGGGGATGGGTGGGCAGCCAGCAGGCGGTGCGGCTGGGTGATCTTTAAGGTCCCTTCCAACCTACGCCATCCTGTGATTGTTTGACATGCAGCAACACAGAGGACACCAAATCCTGCCCTAGCAGAACCTGTTCCGTCTCTGAGGTGCTGTGCCAGGTGAGAGTTGTGCTCCCCACCTCAGCAGGGATCCTGTGTGTTCTCCTGCCACCAAAGGCATTGACCATCTCTCTGCAAAGTGTTTGAGCAGTGACACGGTGCTGCTCACAGAGCAGCATCCATTACCTGCTGCCTACCTGGGGAGGGATTCTCAGAGGGGGCCTTCATTTGGCTGCAGCAGATTCCTGACCGGTCAGCCATGAAAAACAGCCCCAGAGGGCTCTCCTCCCCTTCATAAAGCAGTCATGTTGAAATTGGTCTGTGAGATTTGGGTTTGAAAGCAAAATAGGAGCTTCTCAACCTTGAAAAAGCACACTTTTCTGGGGAGGGAAAGCCTGCTTATGCAGAGCCTAAAGAGAGGTTTAGGGGTTTCAGAACCCATTTTTGTTTTGAATTGCCTCTCCCCGTTTTCCCAAAAGAGCAGAGCAGCTTTCTTCTGAAAATCTGCTGCTAACTACAGCTTTCCAAATCACTTGTCACTTCGGCAAATTTAAGTCATCTTTTCATTACTGACTGTTTAGGGGGTTTAGTAGCATTGGATTGCCTCTGAATTCATAGTAGAAGCCTGACATGTCGCACAAATGCTCCTCCAAACCCTGTCATTACTAATGCATTCTCTTTCAGGTCTTTTTATTACAGCTTGTAGACATTTTCCTCATTAGAAATTCACCTAGCAGCTCCCTGCTCATCCCATTCAAGGTTCCTCATCTCTTTTATTCTCTATTTGCACACGCTAGGGCAGAAGTAATGCCTTGTGATGAATTTCTAAACGATGGAGACACACTGCAACCTTCTGCTCGTTTCTCTAACCAAGACCACAGGCTGGTTTTGCTGGGACTGCGGTGAGGAGCTTGGGCTCACAGCATCAGCGCAGCTCCCAGGGGACGCAGGGGCTGTGAGCATTTGTCTTGCAGTGCTCCTGAGCTTATAGGTGCTGAAGAGGATGGGAACCAATGCCCAACCTATGCTATGAAGCCTGGTTGCGGCTGTAACTGCTGCCGGGGGGCAGGGAGCACCTTGGTGGCAGGTGGATGGGCATGCTGTGCTCGCAGCCCCGCTGGCAGCACTGTTTGGTTCCAGCTGCCAGGAGGCTCCTCCGTTCCCGTTCCTTTCCTACACGATAAATCTTGCCCTACAATGGCTTTGCCAGCTGCTGGTGGCCTCCTCCCCACAGCTCTCTGCAGGCTTGGTCCGTGCTTTGTTTGCTCTGGCTGTTCGATGAAAGACGTTCCTGTGTAATTAAATACCCATGATTAGTTGTGATCAAACAGCAAACTTCCTTTCATCTCATCCTGCGCCGGCCCAAGGTCTCTGCAGGCGATCAGGGCCAGGTGTGCTGCAGTGCACCGGCCTTTGTGTCCTCGGGAGCCTTATCCCAGCCCCTGGCAGCGCCCGCACCTACGTACGCACCGCACCGGCACGCATGCGTGTGTCCTTACTGCAGGAGGACCACAGCCAAGCAATTCACGTGGAGCCCAGCCAAGTATCTCGAAAGTCAAAGTTACAGCTTCTCTCCTTGGCTGCCTGCATCGTGAAAGCCAAAAACCAGCGGCAGCCTTGCGCCGAGGCGATTAAGGTGGAAGCAATGGCGGCCCTTTGCTTTGCTCTGCGTGGGAGATGGTTTTGCTTGGGTGCTGAGAGCAGTGCTCAGGTGTGTGACCTATGAGCAAGGTCAGTGGGGGGAGGATGAGGTATGTGAGGACGTGCAGTCCTCGCAGTCACACCCCGAATTACAGATACTTGGATCCTGCTTCCTGTTGGCAGGTGACGCCTGGGCCTCTGGCTTGTTTGACTTGTTGAGCCTCTGCTTGCTTCTGCCTGCTGCTGCTCGTGGGGCAGCGCTGGGGAGGCTGTCCCAGGAACCCCTTTGGTACCCCCGGAGATTGGGCTCACCCTGTTCCAGGTCAGGGTGCTGGAGACTGGCTGTGCTCATCCACCCAGACCCAAAGTGGGCGATGTGCCTCCCGAGAGCTGCTGCCACCCTGGGTGCCCAATAAAACGGGCTGCAGGATAAAGAATCCCCCGTCACCACCAGCTTCCAGCAGCCACATATCCATCCATCCCAGCTCTGCTCATCCCGTGTGTGGCACCACCAATAACCAGGACCTGATGCTACAGCCCGACCCGTGTGTGACATGAGCATCTCCTGCAGCACAGCAGTACTTGAAGCTGCCCCCGAGAGTCACTGTTGCTTTATGTAAGGAGCCTCCTCTTCTGCCTGCAGGCCATTTGGCTTCTCTGAGCCAGCTAGGTCTTCAGATGGGACGCTTCACTGTGTGCCTAGGTGGGGAGATGAAGGATGCAGGCAGCTGGATCAGCTCCGGATGGGCTGCTGGAGGACAGCTGGCACTTCACAGAATGAGCGTTCCGTCCTGCTGCTCTGCTCTGTGTGCCTGTGCAGGACAGCAGCACGCAGCCCTGCCTTCCTGGTGCTGCAAGAATTCTGTGTTGCTGCTTGATGTGCCCGGGGAGCACAGCGTGCGCTTCTGAGACAAGTGGCCCGAGTTAACCTCGCTGCAAATGGTTTCTAAGTAACAGCAGCACGTGTAGCAAGATAAACTGTGAAGCCTATTTATATTTACCAGGATTTTATTAACCTTTGAAAGGACCTTATGCAAAAAAAACCATCAAGATAGTGGGGGAAAACATTTAGGGTTCTTAGCAGGGGGTTGTTGTTGTTTGTAATCCTTTCACTTTTTGATTACTTCAGCCCTCACAGTGGTAAACACACGGAGGCTTTCAAGGTATTCCTGATACTTGCAGCTGCAGAGCCATTAAATCTTTGCCTGTATTTGCACTTTCAAGGTCAGCCACGATGCAGAACTCAAGGCAATGCATCAGCTGTGTGAAAGCTTCTCATTTTCTTCCCTTGCTCTCCCCTCTGCTGATGAGTTTTGTGCCAAAGCTCCACGTTGCTCCTGTGTGGACAGGTATTGATTGAGCTAAGCTGCCCCTTCCAGGGCCAAATCCTTCCCCAGGAGCACTCCCACTGATGGATTTCAGCTGAACTGTGTCAGCCAAAGTGCACCCATCTGAGCTGTGCTGAAGTTACCACCATTAGCATCATTCCAGCAGAGTTTCCATCTGAACTGGGGTAAACAAGCAAACAATGGGAATGTGTCTTTTGGGCACAGCCTTCTGTTGGAGCTCACTTGCACAGAACCGAAGCCCTGGAACGCAATCTGTGGGATGGAAGGAGGGCTGCCTGCTGCAGCACCCCACAGCTCTGGAGATGGAGAGCTCTCACTGGCAGAACAGGACACAGGGACCCAAGACTCAGCTGGGTGCAGAGCCCTCAGGTGGGCTCAGGAGTGGGCAGTGGGTGCTGTTGGGCTGCCTGTGGGTGCTGGCAGAGTGCTGGGGTCTGCCTGCATCGGTGTGCCTGTTGTCATGGGCAGTTTGCTCAGAGCTGAGTGGTGAAGTTAGTTCAGCCTGCCAAGCTGCTCTGTGGCTTCTCGGTGGATGTGCCACATGGACAGAGACGAAAGAGAACAGCATTGTGTGATCCAGCAGAGAGAAGCCTTTGGCAGTGATACTTGTTAATGCATCTAATGAAACAGCTTCTGATCTTTGCGGTGCAGCCCAGAACAACAGTAGGTCCTTTGTAAACACACCACCAAAAATAAAAAGAGCAAAAGCTGCATGTGCCCCATGCACTGATTTGTTTGTTCCCTTCACCTCCCTGTGCTGATCAGTGCCCCTTTGATTTCTGAAATGGAATTAAAAGACAAGATCTGATCTCCAAGCCCCTGCTTGGAACTTCGTTGTGTATGAATCCCAGTGTGACCTGCAGGGCCGAGGAGCACACCTGTGGGGTCTGCAGTTACTGCTGGTAACTGGGAGAGCTTGGGGGGCTGCGTATCCCCACTCCTGAGCTGGGCAGCGCAGGGCCTGTTTCAGCCACAAGTGGGAGTTCTCCATGGCAGGAGGAGACCCGAGCCCACTTACTACAGCCCCACCTGGCAAGCAAGGTCTGCTTGCGCATCAGTGTCAAAGGGAATGGACGTGCAGCACGGTCTGCAGAGACTCCACGTGTGATTGGTACCTCTGATAGCTAAGGGGAAAGCAGAAGGTTTCCAGGTCTGAACGGTGTTACCAGGACTGAGAATTGAAGTGTAAAGATTGAATACTTCCTGTGACATTCCGAGTTCCCTCATGAAGCCAGGGCTGCCGCTGTGCCAGGGGAGCTGCACACACTGCCCTGTTTGGGGCTGCATGGGGCTGGGGGTCAGTGGGGGAGGAGCGTGTATTTCCAAGGGTGCGAAGCAGCGGATCTGAGGAAGCGGTGAGGGAATGCTTCCCTTTTGCTAAATCCCACAGAAGGTGCCTGCACGACACCGCTGAGCTGGTTGCTAATTGCATGCTGTGGCTCAGGCGCTAATCAGGATGAAGGGCTTAAGGAAACTCCCTCGTCCCTGGCCTCTACCTTTCACCTAGAAACTTGCTTGCTGTAACAGGAACACCCGCAGCTGTCAGGCTCACACAGAGCTGTGCAGCCTTCCCAGCATCCTGCTGCTTTCTCTTCTGAAAGGTTATTTCATGCTTTCTTGAAAAAGTCAAAAGAAGAAGCAGCTGAGTGCTGGGCAGGGCTGGGCTGGCTGTGGTTCTGGGGCTGGTTTCTCTCCTCAGGACACTTCTGCACACAGCTGGGCTTTCCCAGCTGCTTCCCTTGCAGCTGTGTTAGGCACAGAGGTCAGGAGATGGAACCCTGCCGCAGCCCAGGTGCTGGGGTTGCTGTGGCTCCAGGTTAAGGTGGAAACTGCTCTGTGAGCCCCTCTGTGCTCCAGGGCAGCCAAGTGCTGAGTTTTAGCTGGCTCTGTAATGGGATCTCATCTTTTTTTCTTTTACAGAAACCAGGCAATGCGGAAGAAGTTAATTTTGTACTTTAAGAGGAGAAATCATGCTCGCAAACAGTGGGTAAGTGATTCCCCTATACCTTATTCTGAAAGTATAAAGCAGCTTAATTCATTATGTCAGAGAGAAAAAGAAAACTTTCCAGCAGAGATCTGCCCAGTGCCTTGCCTGGTGCACTGCATTTCCTTTGCCATATCTCCCCTGGACACAAAGCAGAGGTCCCCAGTCCTGCTGCATGCACTGAGATCAGCGTCCTGTGGTTTGTGGGAGCTAGAAGGGAACCAAACAAGAGCTGTTTTCTGATGGAAGCGACTGGTTACTGTGCTAAACTCAGAATGAGCTGCTCTGTTGTGCATATCGAGGAGCTGGGGGAAAAGGTTTAACTGGGCTGCAAGGGCACGGGTCCTAAAATATGGCTCACAGTAAAGTCGTCTGTCATGCAAAATAGGTGAATTTCTGCCAGCCAGTTGATTCAGTGCCCTTGAAAGGGGATTTTTCAGTTTAGGGAAGCATTTTGCCTGTTCTACAGAATAGGCAACAGAAGGTTGCTGATTTTGCAAAGTGAATGCATTTGCTGATTCTGTTTGTAAAATGGGTCTACTTAGCTATTTTTCTGCCTGTTTTGTAGCAGCCCCTATTTTTAGCAGAGCCTGTCTCTGTGCCAGCCCTTCTTCCTGGCTCCTGCCCTCTGTGTGCTGGGGTGCCCCGGGCAGGGCTGGGGCAGCCCCACGGGTTCCATTCCCCATGAGGAGCCTGCAGGAATCCCTCCTGCTGTACCAGCCTGCCTGGCAGCAGTTTCTAATTGCCATCAAAGGGGTGATGCTGCAGGGAGGGAAGGGTAGCGAGGGAGCGGTTCTGGCCATGAAGTGTTTCTCTCCGTCAAGCAGGGGAACAGAACAGTGCGGGTTGCACAGGGGTTAGACTGGCTCCTTCTGTTGCCTTCTCCTCCTCACCAAGCTGCCTCTCTGTTCCCAGAGCTGCGGGAGCGTGGGCTGCAGGAGGGCTGGGGCTCAGCACCGCCTGCAAGCTGCTTCAGTGCTACGGCGGTGTTACTACTCTGCTGCTTTTAGCTGCGCGCGTTTTGGCTCCCGTTTGGCTTTCCATAAGTTCTGGGGTGATGGAGGGGCTGGTGGCACAAGGAGCCGAGCTGGGAGCTCACTGTCCTGCTGCAGTGGCTGACATACCAGCAGAGCGTTGCCCGCTGCTGAAACCAGCCCAGCCTCAGAGCAGCACTGCGGGGTGAGCAGAGCAGCCGGGGTTTGCCATTGATTGTTTTGCAGAGCGCCATCTGCTTTCAGTTCCGGCTTTGGGGCCTGGAAGGCATTGGCTTCACTCAGAGTGAAACCTTAAAATCCCCACTGTTTGCTGGCTGTGTTTGTGTGAGGGCTGAGCAGGATCTCTCGTGTCGCTGAGCTGTGCTGTGTCCCTGCGTGCAGCAGCACGAGGGCTTTAGCATTAATCAGTTTTGAAAGCGCTTAATTACTTCCCCCAACATCATCCCCTGAAGAACTGAGGGTCCCATGTAGGTGGGATCTGTCCCTCACTGCTCCTTGCCCTGCACTGCAGCACCTCGGATGTTTTCAGGGCTCCAACCCACCTGCAGTGTTTTGTTTTAAGTGTTCGGAAGCGATGCTAACGTGGAAGGCATCCTGTGAGCTCTGATAATGGCAGTAATGATAGGGCCATGCGGAGCACGTGCTGCATCCCAGCAACGCTGTTGGTAATAGCATGAAACCCCACATTAGCATCTGAGAGCTAATCCTTCAGGGCCGTGGAATCTCATTGTGTCCCTGCCTGCAGCAGGAGGGTTCTGCACACATTTGAAAGCTTTTCCTTCCTATAACTCCAGCCTGTGGGGGTGAGCCTGAGCACAGCGTCCCTGGGAGCAAATCCCTGCGAATGGCTGGGCGGCTGCACTCAGGGCTTTGGTAACAGCAGGCTGCGGTGTGTCTGAGCTCCCTGTGCACCTGATGAGATGTGCTGACAGCTCTGCTTCTGTTACCAGAGCAGCAAGCTGTGGTTGTAGCTGGAGAGGAGTTCCTCCGGTCCTTTGGATGTTGGAAGATGGCAGAAGGGCGGTGGGAGGGCACTGCCATGCTGGGCGGCAGTCCTTGTACCAGAGCTGTTGGGCTGGGAGAGAAAAGCCCAAGGGCACCCAATGGGTTGTACTGAGTATTTACTCTTGGGTTGGTCCCAGACCCCGCAGCATGTCTGTGCCCTAACAAACCGCGTTTCTGGAAGCACCGTGACTCACGCTCGGCACAGCCAGCCGTCAGGAAGGACTTCGGGGAGCTGCCCTGCCCAGGCACAGCACTGAGCTCCCTCTTGCTCTGCCCTTCCAGGAACAGAAGTTCTGCCAGCGCTATGACCAGCTGATGGAGGCCTGGGAAAAGAAAGTGGAGCGCATTGAAAATAACCCCCGGCGCCGTGCCAAGGAGAGCAAAGTGCGGGAATACTATGAGAAGCAATTCCCTGAGATCCGGAAGCAGCGGGAACTGCAAGAGCGCATGCAGAGGTTAGAGGAGAAGCGGTAGGACGGGGCTGAGCCGGTAGCGGACAGCCTTTCTTTTTTGTTTGTTGATGGGTGTGGGGTTGGTCTGTGGGAGGAACGGGCCTGGATGGCCGTCAGTCCCATCTCTCCCCTTCGAGGTGGATAACCAGCAGTTGCACTGAGCGCAGGAGCCAGCAGAGTCGCTGGCTGCTTTTTGCCCTGGGCGGCCCGGCTCAGCTCCACCAGAGGAGGAAAAATGTCAGGAATGCGGCTGCCCGCTCCTCTGCTGCTGCTGAATTCCTGGGGCAGCTCCCTCCTGGCCACCTGAGTGGGACGGCGCTAATTGGTTCCTCATTGCTGGGCTCAAGTGGAGACGTACGTCGTGTGCGGATGGGTTTCATCATGTCAGTGGCTTAAAACGCACCCGTGCTCTGATGGAACATGGGCAGAGGGAAGGGATGTCTGCAGGTTGTAGGACTGGCTGCAGGCACCGAAAGGAGCAGCGCCTCACTGACAGAGCTGTCTCCTATCTGCCACCCCCGTCTGTTTTCTGCCTCATATTTAAAGCACATCTGAGGTCACATCGTTTCCTGCCAAGAGGAGATGTCATATTGTGATCCTGATAGAGGCTGCTTTAGCAACAGGGAGCAGTGTTTTAGTTCAAGGGCCAGTATATTAGTTTCCAAAAGGAATCAATGAGCGCTTGTGCTAAAACTTTTGGGTTTAGCTTTGCCTTAATGTGTGAACAGCCTTGTTTTTTCTCAACAATCCTACTTCACAGAAGCACTGGAATCACAATAGACTGCTTTTATCTTTGCATCCACCAGGTGCAAAGATAACTTTGGGCTTTTTCCTCGGATTTCACATGTATTGTTTGGGGTCATAGTGCACTCAGAAAGAAAGTTATTCTTTATGGCATAATAAGTGATGGAAATTTGCCAAGCTGGGGAAAAACAGCTAAAGGTTGGCCAAAAGTCACTGTGATGAAACTGATGGTGGAAAAATGAGGAGAAAGTTAAGTAGTCTAAGACTGCCATAGGCTTCTACTACACCTGCCCAGAAGGATATTAGAATATGTTAATGAGATCTTGGGGAAAAAATGAATATGCTAGTGTATTGCATATGTATGTCTTAACTGCTTAAATGTAGAATTTAAACTCTGAGAGCACACGCTTGATTGTCAAGTCACCTGGTATGTATTGTGAGGAATGAAGGAATGCTGCTTTCTAACACCACAGTGGGGTTAGAGAGCTTTCTTCCTGGATTTTGGATGACAGTTCCCACCCTTCCTGCTGAAAACTCACCATCCTTTCCATCTGAGCCCAGAGACACCTGTTGTGTGCAGAGTCATAGAGCCGTTTGAGTGGGAAGGGACCCCCAAAGAGCATCTGGTTTCACTGCGCCTGCAGTGCACAGGGACACCCACAGCTCCATCACCACCTCTTTGGGCACCCCGTGCAGTGCCCTCAGCGTGAAAACTTCTTCCCTATTCTCAATCTAAATCTCCTCTCTTTAATTTGAAGCCATTTCCCCTTGTCCTGTCACAACCAACTCTGCTGAAGAGTCTGTCCCCTTCTTTCCTATACGGGGGCTATAGAGAAGGGAGCAGACTCCGCAGCAGTGTCTGTCTTGTCTTGTGTCCACCATCCCTGACCAGTGCCCTGCAAGCAGCTGGATGTGTGAAATGTTCCTCTTTGGAGGCTTTATTTTATCATGAAGAAAAGGGGAGAAATGGAACTGACAAATGTTTTAAACTTGCACCTGCTCAGTAAGGAAAGCTTGAATTTGTGTGGCTGTGATGTGTGGTGATGCTGGAGGGGGGATAGATGCCAATGGGTGATTTTTATTTAAATGTTCCTGCAGCATTTGCATACCAGATGTGATGGCATGGCACTGATTGCTCCCTGTTAGCACAGATACGTTCATGCTGTCACCATTGTGTGATGAAGTGAGCATGAGAAAGTGTGGGAGGGTATGGTTGGGTCCTTGTGTTGTAGTGATGCAGAGGTGGCTGCCGGCACAGGTAACGAGCAAGGGACAGTGAGAGCTGTGCTTTGTGTCATGGAGTGTGGAGCATCAGTTCCTGAGTGTCCCATTGCCCTTTCCCAGCAGGGTAGGACAGAGGGGCAGTGGAGGGCTCTCCATGTCGGCTGCACGCAGTGAGCACGAGGTGTCGGAGATCATCGATGGGCTCTCAGAGCAAGAGGTGAGACCAGGTTCTCCTTCCTCCCCCCCTTCACCCCTAGTTCCGCTCCAAGGAAGCCAAGAGAATGGGAAGAGAAGAGGGCTGGTGCCCTGGCTGGCGTGTGGAGAGGTTTTTCTGTTTCACTTTGTTTTGAATGGGCTGTGCAGCCTGACACTGGGGAATCCTATGGAATGAATGGTTTGTACATGAGCCAGTTGGCCCACGTCTTCTGGGAGTGCTCCATTCATCTTGAAACATCCCCATGACCTTGGCTTCAGTTGGATCTGGTTTCACAAGGGTTCCACTCTCTTGGCACGGAGGCGAGCTGCAGTGAATGGTTTCACTTGGGAGGGGAGAGCCTCCGTCTCCCAGCCATGGCCGAGAACATCAGCTTTCAGCCAGGGCTTTCTGCATTCATCAGAGTCAGTGTTTTGGCCCTGAGCTGTGCCTCTGTCCTCCCATGACGGGATAACACCCCCCAGGGTGTTCAGAGCAGCCAGGTGCCACATGGGCAGTGTCCTTGCCCCCTTCCAGAAAGCTTTCAGCATGATGCTGGCAGTTAGAGGGGACCGGGCCTCCACATGGCCCTGGGTAGGAGGGCTGCTGCTCCCCGTGCCTCTGTTGCTTTGATTCCTCTCCCACTGTGGGCAGGAGCTATTTTCCTTAAGTCAGGCATTTCCACACAGTATCTTAAAGCCTTTTATTTCAGAATGTAAGATTAATTGCTTCCTAGCTGATGGCGATAGCCTCTTTCAGCATTTCATTTACAATTACCCTAGCAATAAAGCTGCCTAGTGCTTGCTTTTCAGTTCTCCTGTTCCTCCACCTGTCCTTTCCTCTCGAACATCTGTCCCCATGGGTTCCCTCGGGCCCGTGCTGCTGACCAACTGTTCTCTCTGCTTTCCCTGCAGAACCTGGAGAAGCAGATGCGCCAGCTCGCCGTCATCCCACCCATGCTCTACGATGCTGACCAGCAGCGCATTAAATTCATCAACATGAACGGCCTCATGGATGACCCCATGAAGGTCTACAAGGACCGGCAGGTGATGAACATGTGGAGCGAGCAGGAGAAGGAGACCTTCCGGGAAAAGTGAGTGCAGCCCACATCTCGCAGCAGAGCCCCTGCGAGCGGTGAGATGTGACCTGTGCAGCACAGCCTGCTGAGCTGAGCTGCTGTGTGATGGTTGCAGAATCACAAGGTCTCAGAGATGGTGTGTAGTTCCCAGAGGAGCCCAGGGATCCCTCTGTGTGAACAAGGGCAGTCTCACACTCAGTGCCAGGACCTGCCTTCCCTCTCCTGCTCGCAGCAGCTCCTGCTTGCAGCTGAAGTAAAGAATTGCCGAGATGGACCAAAAAAGAGCAAATAAGCAAACCAATTCCAAGCCTATTGTAGAGGAGAGCCCTCACTGCTAATTAACCTTAAAGTGCACCACTCCAAACAGCCCAGGCTTGCACACAAATGACGCAAAGGCTAATTATTTGGTCTTTAATGCACGGGCCATGCCTGGCTAATGGAGCTGGGAGAACCCACACCCAGCTCGTGCATCCTGCTGTGCATGGTGGTTTCTCTGTCATTACTGTGGGTGATGGGAGCTCAAGGCATAAATAGAGAAGAATTTCTCACAGAACTAATTGAGGGAGATGGGCACTCAGGAGCTATAAACAAGGCCAAAGGATCGCAGCTCTCAGGTAGCTCAGAGCAATTGATAACATGGTCTTGAAAACCCCCTGCTTTGATCAGCCCCCTGGTTCTTGCCATGTACAGCACAGCACATAAGATCTCTGATGTGATTCCACAGCCCAGCTGCTTGAAAAAACAAAAAAACAAAAAAACATTATTACAATTTTTGTGCTTAGCATTACTGATGTCTCCTTTGTTATCCTCTTATTTATTCACTCACATGTCTTGGGAGATCTCCCTTGGGTGTCTGTGTTATATTTGGATAAGTTTTGCCCTTCAGAACCCTTGAAGGAAGAAAGGCTGCAGCATTTTTTGGAGTAGAGACTGTCCTCTGTTAAGTGCCCGAGCATCGTGCTCTCGTTGCTGTCCTCCACTTCCCCTCGTGCCCCCAACCTCATACCATCACCCACGACCCCCATTCCGTGCTGGAATCAGTCCAGCTTGGTGCCCCAGCAGTGACTCTGGTTGAGCTGCTCACTGTGTCCTGCCCACATTCCATTCCACTCCTCCCACTCAGGGCCCATCCTGTCTTCAGGGCATGTTTTGGTGGCCGTGGGGTCGAGCAGAGACAGTTTTTGGGCACTTATGATCCCCCTGCTCTCTGCCATCCTGTGGTGAACATGAGCCCATCAGAACTCCAGCTCCACTGTTAGGCTAAATATCAGTTTTCCATCTTCCTGGGATGCTGAGCAGCACCAAGTATGTTCCCAAATCAACAGGTCCTTCAGGAGCTGGCCTCCCACCCAGCCAGCAGCTGAGTCAGAGTTGGTGCTTGCGCTCACCCTGTCCTTCTGCTCCCGCAGGTTCATGCAGCACCCTAAGAACTTTGGCCTGATTGCCTCCTTTCTGGACAGGAAGGTAAGCTTTCTGCTTTCTCTCCTTGATTTTACATTCTGGTCCTGTTCTGAGCAAGGCCACGTGCCTTCTGTGGGACAGGCCATATGGGCAAGTCCTGGGTGGATCCAACCTGGAAGGGTGGAGGTGGACCAGGTGGTAGAAACAGCCGTAGCTTCTCTAGTCCTTGTAGTCACCTCCTTTGCCCATCTCGTGCCACATTTCATCCACGCAGTGTCTGTTCAGGCAGGGAAGCCCTTTGCTTTCAGGGCATTGGGCTCAGAGGTCCCTTCCAGCTTAAATCACTCTGGCCGTGCACGTCTCTGCCTGGGGAGATGGTTTGTAAGAGCTCAACTTTCCTGTCCAAAGCAGCACTGCGGCAGCAGCCTCGTGGTGCTGGGCATGCTGTGAGGCACCAGGCTCGTTTCAGCCTTTCTCACTTGTTAACGCTGAAAGTGTTGGGACTTGGATGATGCTCACAATCCAGCCTGTGTTCCAAGCTGTAAAATGTCTTCTAATTTTATTTGTACTCGTTTGTAAATCAGGCTGTAATTATGATACAGAACACATCTATTATCCAGTTGGAGAGAGATGCAAAGTATGGCTCAATGCAATGAATTAATAGATTTTTAAATTGCATTAAAAAAAAAAAAAAAGTGATCTTAGCCCTTGGAACAGATGACTGTAAGTTTTTGTGTTCGTGTGTGTGTGTATAATCAGGGCTAGATTAGAAAGGCATCCAATTAACACTTTAAAAGTTACAATCTGTTGCTGCAAATGGTTCTGCTCTGCATAAGGGTGGGGAGAGCGCAGCCCTGTGCCCGGGCACAGAGGGATGTGGGGGTCTGCAGGTTGGTCCTGTTCACACAGCCACTGAGCCCCTCCGTGGGGATGTAGTTCAGGTGCCCACGCTGTGAGGGGAGGTTTTCGTGGGCAGGAGCAGAGTTGCATCCCAGCCATAGCGGCTCCCCAGTGCGCCCAGCCCAGCACTCAGAGCCACGGGAGCTGCAGCTTGATGGGGCTCGGAGGCACTCAGGCAGCGGGGCTCAGCTCAGCAGCTGGAAGTAACGGCTGCTGACAGCCGCGTGGCAGGTTGTGCGCAGCACCGCCGCAACAGAGGGTGACAGGCAGCTCTCCTTGTTCTGCTTTTAGTTGCCACAGTCATCTGGGGTCAGCCCTGCCCCCTGCCCCGGGCTGGCCCCGCGCTCTGCTCCAAGCACAAGGCTCCCGTTGTTCTGCATCCCCGTCTCTGCACTGCTGTGGGAAAGGCCCCGTTTTGTCCCTTGGAAGCGCGGGGCGATGTCCCTCATCCCCCTCGGCTGGCGGGCAGAGCGCTGCTGTGACGCAGGGAAGCTGCTCTGGCTGCGGCCCTTCAGAAGCACTGGATCTGGCGATGGCAGGGGCTGAATGCTGCTGCTGAAAGCCTTCCGCTCCCTGACCTGCCCGTGTCGTTGCAGACGGTGGCAGACTGCGTCCTGTACTACTACCTGACCAAGAAGAATGAGAACTACAAGAATCTCGTGAGGAGGAATTACCGGCGGCGTGGGAAAAGCCAGGTAAGGGCAGAGGAGTGCCCGGAAACCTTGTCCCTCAGGAGGTGTGGTGACACGTGTTCTTAGTGCCAGCCTGGGGCTGAGCATCCCCAGCTCTCCTTCCACCTGCAAATGGAGATCACGGTTGTGAGCTGCAGTGGGCTGTGATTGTTTGCATAGCCTTTCAGAACGTGCTGTTTTCTGGCAGTTGTTTGTGCTCTGGCAGTTGATGTTTGTCTGTCCTCGTGCCAAGGTCACAGTGGCTTGAAAAAGCAAAGCCAAGATGCTGGAGAGAGGGGTTGGAGCAAATGGTGACCATGCGTCAGGAGTTGCGTGGGGCTGACTGGATGAACCTGTGGGTCCCAGGGCCTAGGTGTGAAACTCAGCACAGCTGTGCTACCCCAGCTGGGTGAAGTGAGACACTGTCCACCTACTGAGGGGGTGGCACGGGGCATCTCCCTGGATAACGTGGGAATAGGAATGGAAAAACTGTCCTGTCCCATATCACCATGACATAAACAGCTCCTCGTGCTGCATGGCCATAAAAAGCAGCACTTGGATCTAGATCCTGATTGGGAGACAGATAGGTAGCCTTGCTCCAGTTTGATTTCTGCAGCATTAAGACATCAGAATAGTTAGCACATGACGAATGTCATGGACAGGGCCCAATTTTCCCTTCTTTTTTTTTCAGAGACATTAGTGATGGATAAAACCCTATTAGATTATCCAGTCCCTCTCCCAGCAAACCCAGGGTGGTTCCCTCCAGTACATTTTTATAGTGTTTACCAGGGTCTGTTTTGTTAGATCACAGCAACTAGAACATGAGGCCACATTTGTTTCTTGTTAGCAGTGGAGACGTTTAGCACAGCTCCTTCTGCTTTCAATGTTAAGCTGAGCAAGGAACAAGTGTGAAGGGGGAGAGGCGGTCTGCAGGGTCTGTGTCCCATGGCCACTGCTACACCAGCAGGTACTGTTCCTGCTTTGGTATTTGAAACCATCCCAAGGTGTCCCTGGCTGCAGGGGTGATTGTCCTTTGTCACAAGTGTGATCCAGCACGGGGAATGAGAATGTTGGGCTGTTGGGGCCAGAGAAGTCAGGATGGCTTGGGAGCATGAGCATGGGGGGACAGCTGGGGGCAGGCTGTCGGCAGGAAGGGCACTGGGGTTTCTGACCGTCCTCCTGTGCCTTCAGGAGAGGTTGCTCTGTGTTCCCAGTGCCATGTGTGCTTCGTGGTCACTCCTGCTGCTGAGGACATGTGGAAAATTAGGGAAAATTTCTTCTCTGGAAGAGTGGAGAGGTATTGGTGCAGTCTGCCCTGGAAGGCGGTGGGGTGACCATCCCTAAAGGTGTTCATGAACCGTGGGGATGTGGCACTGAGGCACGTGGTCAGTGGGCACGGTGGGGGTGAGCTGACTTGGTGATTGTAGAATGGCCTGGGTTGAAAAGGACCACAAAGACCATCTAATTTCAATCCCCTGCTATGTACAGATCGCCAGCCACCAGACCAGGCTGCCCAGAGCCACGTCCAGCCTGGCCTTGAATGCCTCCAGGGGATGGGGCATCCACAGCCTCCTTGGGCAACCTGTTCCAGTGCGTCACCACCTCTGTGTGATCTTAGAGGTCTTTTGCAACCTTAGCGATTCCGTGGTTCTGTGAGGGCTGAAGTGGTTAAATGCCAGAGGTGAGATGTAATTGATTTATTGCTGGGGAGGGGAGATGGGCATTTCATCAGATGAGAGGAGCAGTGAGGTCAGATACAGTTGTGTTTCCAGTGGCCCTGCACTGTTGCTTTATGCCATTTCTCATGGAGAGGTCGGCGGTGTTATTTGCTTCTGGAGGCTGCGGGGGGCTTGCGAGAAAAGGAGAGATAATTACCAGCAGAAATAACGTTCCTCTAGTGTCAAGATGATCATTGTGGCCTACTTATTAAAACATTTAAAAAAAAACAAACAAGAATCCCTTCATTCCCTGGCAAAGGCTATTCCTCATAAAGCTGCTCCTTGCTGCTAAAAACCTCCTGCCAAAAGTGGGGACTTCACACAGCTCTGCTTCCAGTTTGTCACCAAACACACGGGCTGCCGGTGCGAGGCACGGCCCTGCAGGCACTGAATGGAAGGGGCACACATCCAAGGCATCATTGTGCTCAACGTTCGGCTTCCTGAGATGCAAATGCTTCCAAAAATAATCCTTATTTAACCCTGAAAGGAAGGAATTGGTGCTAAAAGGAATAACTTCCAAGTGCGTAATTTCGCAGTGGGGAAAAAAAAAGTTTGAATTGTGGTATGATGCTCTGATCCCGTGCTCAGTGTATGATAAAAAGCACACATTTTGGTGGTGCTGTCACAAAAGCTGTGCCTGTTCAGGTGTGTTTCCTAGGGGGCTCTGCAGTTGCTCTGCAGGGGGTTTCTGAGCACATCTCACTGCTGACAGCCCCGATTCTGTAGCAGCACACTGGCCCTAAAGCTGCCGATTGCTGCCATGAGTGGGGCTGTTGGGCAAGCTGTTCAGCCCGGCTGTAGCAGCATGAGTGCTGTGCTGAAACCGTGCTGGAGGAAAGGGGACTTTGTGTAGTTATCCCTTGTGGGGAGCACCGTTCCCTTTCCAGAATAAATCAGCACCAGGCATGGCCAAAGCACTGGGCCATGCTGAGCTCTCAAAACTCTGCAGGAATGACATCTGTCCTGAAACAACTCCCCAGATCTTCTCGATTTGGGGTTTTTGGAGGGGATGGGTCTGGCTCATTCTGGTCCTGGATGTGCAGGTTTGGAGGTGGCTGGAGCCCTGCTGTGTCCTCTTGGGGATGTCACAGAATCACTGAAGTTGCAAAAGACCTCTAAGATCACCAAGTAAAACTCCAGCCCGCCCCTACTGTGCCCACCAACCACATCCCTCAGTGCCACATCCCTGTGGTTCCTGAACAGTTCTGGGGACACTGATCCCACCAGCTCCCTGGGCAGCCTATGCCAATGCATTACTGCTCTTTCTGAAAATTAACTTTTCTTAATATTCAACCTGCCCCCCCCCCCCAGCACATGAACTGCGGTCAGTCTGCTGCTGGGCTGTCTCAGGAGTGGCAGTAGAGGCTCTTCCTGTCTGTGTTCCCTTTGCTCCTGAACCCCATTCCTGGTGATGCCCCATGAGGTGCACTGTACACCCGGTGCAGCCCCATCACAGCTTTCCCTTAGCCCTGCCACCCTCCAGGCAGCTCAATGGGCGAACACAGTGGAAACTTACATTCCTGAAATCCCAGCTGCACTTTTGGGGGTGATTACATGAGAACTCTGTTGGCCATATTTGGGAAAACCGAAGGATGCGTTGCTGTGGGAAGATTGCTGCTCAGGTCCCCACAGCTGCCACACAAGGACAGCAGTGAGAATTTGGGATTGGCACCAGCTGGTGGGATGTGGCCACTCTCCTTTGTGGTGGCACCAGCATGGAATACCAGCTGCTGATCTGAATTACATCTTGGTGGTAATTTAAGTCATGTAACAGTGAGGTGACCCCCCCGGCTCACCCCACGCTCAGACCAGTGTTCCTGCAGCAGCAGGTTGTTGCAGCCCTGAGGCGAGTGTCCCATGCTCATGTGAGTAGTGATGGGGTCGGGACCACTGCACTGCGTGGGGATGGCATCCTCCTGGTGGGGCTTGGGTAGGAACAGATTTGGGATGAGCTGTTTTAATGACAGTTTTTGACTGAGAGCTGTGAGCCCATCCCCTGTTTTAGGGAGCCAAGTGGGGGGGGTCACTGCGCAGCCAGGAAGCGGAGCCTGGCAGTGGGGCAGAGCATGGAATGCAGACCACAGAGAGGAGGAAACACGTGTTCCGTGCCTGGAGCAAGTGGGGCTCCTCTCCACCACTTCCAAATGCTGTGCATTCATCCCCTCGGGTCATTTTCACTTTGCAAGCAGTCAAATCACTTCTCAAAAAACTCAGCAGTGACCCAGAAAAGAAACATTTCCACTTATGGAAAAGCCCTCGGTGATGTTAAGGAGGGATTGCGTGAGCAGGATCCTGTACAATTGCTTCCGTGCTTGGGTGAGATCACTGTGCCATAGGAGGGTGTCCACCAGGCCCCATGTATCAGTGCCCGCTGGGCTTGGCTGTGCCAAGAGGCTCCCAGCCATAGAACCATGGAATCCTTATGGTTGGAAAAGACCTCTGAGGTCATCGTGTCCAGGCATCAGTCCATCAGCATGGTGCCAAGGGCCTACCAGCTGCGCTCCTCCATTGTCACTGTGCCCCAGTGCTGTCCTGTGGTTACCCAGTGGAGAAGCAGCACGGCCATGGGGCAGACCTGTGCTCCCTGCTGAGCTCCCTAACATTTTCCTTATCAGATGTAAGCCTGTCCTCCCATTTCTTGTTCACTTCCCCAGCCAACAACATCCAACCCAACGCTGGGCCACGGGCGATCAAAGTGGTGCAGCCAGCAGACATTCCTCTTGCCCTCCTTGTTTTGGCAGCGGCTTGTTTGGATTTGTGGTTTCTCCCAGGAGCAGAGGGTGCTAAATGTGACCATGAGAAGCCTGGCTCTGTGGCAGTGGGTGGCAGCAGGGGCTGAGGCGTTCCAGACCAGTGCATCAGAGGCTTCGGGCTCAGGGAGCCGCTTACGTGATGCGTATATACGTATTTGTGATACATATATGTGTATTCATAACCCCTCCTGCCTGTGCTCTGCATCCAGTGTGAAAGCGGGTGGAAGGAGGCACGTGGTAAGCCAGCCCCAGGCCTTCGCCTTATCTTGAGCTGGTTTTAATTTGCAGCTCTCTGATTGTGTGTGGTGACCTCGGCCCCAGCTCCCCTGGAGAACGTTGTAAATGCCACGAATCTGAAGTCACCCATGGGAGAAGGGAGTCAGCAGTGCCCCAAACATGGCAGAGGCACAGCCAGGGGTCTGCAGAGGGGAGGGGGCTGGGGGCAGCTCTGCCCAAAGCATCTGTAGTGATGTGGTTACCGCTGGGAACATGTTGAGTGCAGAGCTCGTGGCTGAGGTGCTGGGGTATGCTTGTGGGTAAGGGACTGGTGTGTCCAGCTCTCGGAGTGCCGGGCAGTGCAGGGTGGGGGCTCGCTCCTTTCAGCTGGAGGAGCAGATGAGAGGTGGTTTTTCATAGAATCATTGAGGTTGGAAAAGATCCCCAAGTCCGTCTCCAGCCCATTCCCACCGTGCCCGCTCAGCACATCCCTTAGTGCCACATCTACGTGGTTCTGGGACACCCCAAGGGATGGCAAACACCCCCAACCTCCCTGGGCAGCCTGTTGCCTTCGGTAGGAGCCCAGGGCGTGGTGATGGTGGTGATGGAGGGGATGTGATCCAGCTGCCAAGTGGCATCCCATGAGCAGGAAATCCAGTGCTGGGGCAAGAGTTCCTCTGAAAACTCTCCCATCCCTGTCCCCATCCCAGCAGGATGAGGCTGGGGGCTGGCTCAGGGTGGATGTCCCCAAGTACCCCCATGGCGTCAGAGGAGAGCGGCGCCCTGGGCACGGGGCTGAGCCCAGTGGAGAGTTCTGGGCTGTGCTGTGGGCAGTGAGGTGTCTGCGTGGCTCCGCTCGCCTGCTGCAGCCCGGTGTGTGTGTGTCACCATGGAGGGGACGGGGAAGGCAGGAGCAGTTGGTTCTCTGGAGGTTTGGGAGTTTGCAAAATAAATAGCCCTGCGCTGTAGGTTAAAGCTTGGCATCCTCACGGATTAATCACGCCGGCTGCAGCCAGCGCTGAGAGCCCTGGTGACGAGAGCTGTGGTTTATAGATGATGATTCATCGACTCGACTTAGAGCGACCACGTTATTCCAGCAGATTGCAAAATCATAAGAGGAATGTTGTGGTTAGTTTACGGCTTAACTATGCAAATCGTCAGGAAGCCTTCGGAGCCGGAGAACGTAAGGCACAGCGAGCCTGGATGGCTGGGCGCTGAGCGGGGGCCCGCGGCCGGCGGTGGGGCTGGCGGGGAGCGGCCGTGAGCGTGAGCCGGGTGCTGGGGAGGTGAGTGCTGGGGGCTGGGGCGCGATGGGGCTGATGGCAGCAAGGCGGCCCTGGCTGGATCCGTATGGCTCCGTCACAGTGCTGTGGGGCTGGGGAGGGTGAAGGTGCGGAGCGGCGTCCCACATCCTCCCACCAAGGGAGGAAGCAGAATGGGAGGAGCCGCACCTCTTCCTCGCTGCTGCTTGTTCCCAGCCAGACCCAGGGCGCTGCAACCTGGGGGGCGGTGAGCAGTGCTGCGAGTTGGTCCGTTCTCAGCTTCGGTGTCTTCGGACCTACCTGGAAGCAGGTGTCCCCTGGATGAGATGTGCCAGGCAGGCAGGGCGAGATGATGTGGGCAGCCGTCCTTGTGTCGTTGCGTGGGGCGGATCAGTGGGGCTGCGTGGGGGCTCCCAGCAGGGCTGGCACCGCTCTGCTCCTCCCACTGCTGTGGGGTCGGAGGTGAGCAGATGTTTGGCATTATGGAGCAGCAGTGAAGGAGGCCGCGTGGCTCTGCGGGTTCGGAGTGGGACTGGGCTCTCGCTTGCACGTACAGCATGCGATTTGTCCCGGGGCCTTTTTAAATAAACAGGATGTGTTGGCAGCAAAACCAAACAGCGCGATGCTGGGGAGGAAAGGCAGGCGGCAACAAGAACGCTTGGCCTGGGAGGGAGGGATGGAAGGGATGACCCTGCTTGCTGCCACCAGCCTCTTTCTTGGCCTTGAGCGTGTCCCTTTGCCCCCTGGGTGCCTCTGCCTGGGGCCATGGGACTGTGCTTGAAGGGAGGCTCCATTGAGCAGTTTTGTTGCTGGCCCGCAGCTCATCCCACGGCCAACCCACCTGCCTGCCCGCCTCAAAGTGGGGCAGCGTGAATCAGAAGGCAGCATGGGCTAGTAATTGGGGAAGCATTTCCTGGCCCGTCACGCTTTGGGATGGCGTCCCATCCCTTGAATCATCCCGAGCTGGGCCACAGCCAGGGCTAAGAATAGGCGCTGTGCACCATGGGCAGCCTGATGACGGCCGCCGTGGGGCAAGGGGCTGACTCCCAGCTGTCACCTGCCTGTGCCCAGTGTCGGTCCCAGTGGCTTCGGGGCTGAGTTTTGGGCATGCAGCACTGGGGCTGGGTGGCCTCTGGTGTTTCTGTCCCCACGCAGTCCTGGCATTGAGCACCATGCCCCAGCTGGAGCAGGGCAAGCACTAGAGGGCATCCTTGGATTAAGATGCTCTCTGCAGTGGGAGAAGCTCTGGTTGGTGTCCCACCACCTTGGCTTAAGACCTCCGCAGAACAAGCCTGGAGTCTGCTGGTCCTCCTCTCCAAAACAAAACACTCTTGAAGAAGGGGTGGAAGCACTACAGAACTAACCTGGACACCGCTCCCCTGCTGCAGCACATGGGGAAGGGCAGAAGCATGGGAGGCGATGGCTGGGACACAGCCTCCTCCTCACGCTCCCACGCAGCCTGGCTCTGGGCAGGTCCCTGCCATCACCAGCAGCTCCTCTTGGGGCTGAACCCATGTGGGGTTCACTGCTGCCTGCAGTGTGACTCAGGGGGTCAGGGAGTTCAGGGCAGTGCGTGCTGGGCCATGCCCCTTGCTCCTCTGCAGCCGGACTCCAACTCACAGCCAGGCTCCCACCAGGTGCCCACTGCTTCTCTGCGGAGTTTGGGACTGGTATACCGGTTCTGACACTGGTGCTGGACCACCTGCTGGGTTTGATCCTTTAAGGCCTCAATCCCAACCTAATCCTGGTGTTGCTGTCTGCATAAACTAGGAGCAGGATAGCTGAATAAATCATTTCCGCCTCTAATTTTCTTTTTCTCTGAAATTCCTCTTGTTTGCTGGTCACCAATGGGAAGGGAGGTCAGGGGAACTGGGCCTCCCCAGCATCCTCCTTCCTGCAGCTGTAGAAACAAAATCTGGGAACACCACAACCACCGCATCCCTCCCTGGTGTCACCATGTGCTCAGCCCCTGTGCTTTGCTCTGCCCCCCAAAGGGCACAGAAGGGCTGCTGCACTGTCTGCCATGGGAGCCAGAGCATGGCATGACCACAGCTGACCCCACAGCCCCTTAATGCCCCCAAAATGCTTTCAGCCCTGCTGTGGATGGGCACCCCACAGCACGTTTTCCTCCTGGCCACTGCCCCCTGGTGTAGTTTGGCCACAGTTGTTTGGGTTGGCCCAGGTGCTGCCGTGTGTCTGGCCCTGCACTGAGAGTTTGTTTTGTTTTATGTGCCTTGTTTTGCAGCAACAGCAGCAAATGCCCCGGAGCAGCCAAGAAGAGAAAGATGAAAAAGAGAAAGAAAAGGAGAAGGAGGGAGACAAGGAGGAAGACAAACAGGAAACAGAAAATGACAAAGAAGAACTGACAAAGTAAGTGAAGCCTTCCCAACGTCCCCGCTGCCTGCAGATCCCAGGGTGTGGGAGCTCCCAGCTCCTTCCCAGCAGTGCTGGGATGTGGGATGTAGTGTGGGATGGGATGCAGCGGTGGGACGTGAGGTGGGACACGGGGTGGGATGCAGCAGTAGGATGCAGGACGGGATGCTGTCCAGGGCTGCCTGACGCCATACGGGACTGCGTGTGCTTACCTCCTCCTCTGCAAGGAGGGAAGGAAGGGGAGCGCCTGCCCTCCTGTTCGTTCTCATCCCTGCTGCTCCCAAACATCTCTCTGATGTACTTTTATTTTTAAACCTGCTCAACCCGCACAGCCGCCCTGTTCCTCGGGCTTGTTTTGCTGTTGTGAGAGCCTCCCCGCGCTGCTGGAGGTGGCTGAGCACAGCCGAGCGCGGCGCTTCACCTTTAGTGTTATTGATGTCAACGTGAGAGCTTCCAGAGTGAGGGATGGGAGCGGTTTTATGGCTGCACCCGCCCCGCTGTCTGACACAGTCATAACTAACAGGGAGCGCCGGAGCTGCGGCGGGGAGAGGCTGGCACGCGGGCTGCTAGCGCTCTGTAATGGGCTTAATGCTTGCTTTAAAGGAACATCTGGCTTCATTATATCCAGGCTGCTGAGACATTTACCAGCAGGTCCTTTTCAGGAAGATAAATGAGGAGGAGGCAGTGATGAATTTGAATGGCCTGGTATTAAACCTGTCTCTGTCAGGTCCCTGCGTGCACACAGTGGTGGAGCTGCAGCCAGCTGCAGAACGACCCCCCCACCAACAACCCCAAATTAGGCAGGAAGAGGGTCTGCGTGTGCAAAGAATGCTGACCCGCCCCTCCAAAAGCTCCCCGAGCACGTGCAGGGAGACGGTTGTGTGACCTAAAACCGATGCCAGCCCAACGGTGATTTCTTCTCTCCCTGGTTTTGCAGGGACAAAAACGATGACACGTCCGGGGAAGACAACGATGAGAAGGAAGCCGTCACCTCCAAAGGCCGCAAAACCGCCAACAGCCAGGGCCGGCGCAAGGGCCGCATCACCCGCTCCATGGCCAACGAAGCCAACAGCGAGGAGGCGGCCACGCCGCAGCAGAGCGCTGAGCTGGGTGCGTAGCTAGGGGAGCAGGGGGCACGTGGTGTGCTGTGCTGACCAGCGGCGGTGTGTGCCAGGAGCCAGAGCAGCATTTCCCTGCTCGGTTCCCTGATCTCCCCATGTTTGTCCCCAGTGCTCTTCTGCCCCATCCGACGGCCGCTCGGGGTAGGCAGGAATTGTAGCGTCCATAGCCCCGTTCGTGTGCATCTGCCTCTGGCATTTGCAGCCCTGATAGTGGTTACCCGTGGAAACTGACTTAGAGCAGCAAATAAATGAAGGAATTTGGCTGATTTTCCAATGTTTTGTACTCCGTCAAGTACAAAATTATGACCGCACCACCTAAGGCAAGTGAAAATAAAGCAGGGTGACTCCTCTCGGTTTCCTTTCCCCGCAGTTCCTTGCTTGCTCTGTTCCATGTGCTATAAATCACCCGGAGGTGTTTCACTCCCTGTTCTCTGCTGACAACTGGCTGAAGCCTGATGGCGGGCGCTGCTCTCGTACCGCTGATATAAATAGTGCTGTGCACAGTGGAGCCCTGTGCTCCGTCTCAAACTTGTTCAGCAGTGCTGCAGAGAAGCAGCAGATAACGCCAGTAACTCAGATGGGATTTTTCATCCTGGTATCCCAGAGCTGAGTGAGCGGGGAGGAAAGGCTTCAGACCATGTTTGATTGAGAAAAGGAAATGGACGGATTTCAGTGGCAGATCTGAGCAATTGGTTACCCTTTTTGTCTCCAATCGTGCTTTAATTTAGGTTGGCGAAGGAAGTTATTGCATTCTAAATACTGATTGAACATTAAAAAACAACACAAAACCATACTGTGGTTTAACTGCAGCATGCCGGAGCTCCCAGTAGGCATCTGTTACATAACTGCACAACCTCAGTAAATATCGTTAATCAAAGCAAGCGGGCCATCGCTCTGACGGCTCCTTGCTGTGCAGTCACAGTCATCTCAGAGCTGAGCCTTGTGACACACGGCTTCAGGTAAATGAGAGAGCACTGGGGACACTCAGCTTCAAGGAAGTGAGAGATGCAGCCCCGCCTGGTCCCAGGGAGGGCATAGCTGGGAGGTCTCCATTTCCCTGAGCTATGGAGCTGGAGGAAGTGCCCTGCTCGGGTGGCACCTGCAGCTGTGCCCCACAGCCTGGGGAGGGAATCCCTCCATCTCAGGCACTGATGCATCCTCCTGCCAGGTTCAGGCCCTGGAAGGTGCTCCCTTCCTTGTCCGTATCCTCCAGCCTAACCTACCGGCCTGTTTTCCATTCTAAAAGGACACTGTCAAAACATCTCTCATCACTGTTGAAATAATGCTTCGCCTGTTGTTTAAAGTAATAACCCATTGGCAGCCCAAACCGGAAATCTGTTTCCTTACCGCGTTGTTTTTTTTGCCTCTGACTCACAGCCTGGCTTGTTATTGTAGGGTTTGCTCTCGTGCCAGGCTGCCAGTGGGACGGGTGTGCAGTGCTGCACACAGGACCCCGGGGTCCCCACACCGGGTGTGGGGTGGTGACAGCCATCCCTGCTCTCCCTGGTGCCCTCTACTACTGCACATCCCTGGGTTGGTCCCCCCCAGATGAGGCTCTGGGATGTCCCAAAGCGCAGTGACAGGGTTGCTGTCCCCAGCAGCCACTGTCAGCAGGGCTCCCTTGGCAGATGCAGTTGATGTGCCCGAGTCGCCAAGGTGACGCTGTTTCTCCATCTCTGCTGAGGGTGATGGTCCCACCCCACGTCTGCCACCTCCAAAGCACGCAGCCGGTGTCGGCTCCAGCTTAGGTACCTGTTGTTGGCGGGCCAGAGAGCGTGGCACCCGTTCAGCAGGAAATATGGTGCCTCCCTCGAGCCATCTGGCCGTGCTTCCAGCCCCAAAGAAACCAAAGCGGAGCCGTGCGTCACTGCGCTGCATCCCGGGAGGGTGCTGCACGTGGGCTGCGGTGCCCCTCCTGCAGGAGGGCCGGGGGCACGGCGTCTGCGGGTGGGTTTGGGATGCGGTGCCCACCGCATCAGTTTGAGATGTCTGTGTGGTTTGGTTTGGAACGGGTTGTGTGGGGTGGATTTGGGATGTGGTGCCCATGGGCTCGCTCAGCCCATCCTGCTGACTGCTCTCCTTCCTCTCCCAGCCTCTCTGGAGATGAATGAAAGCTCTCGCTGGACTGAAGAGGAGATGGAAACGGCAAAGAAGGGTAAGAAGCCACTTTCTTTCTTCCTTGCATGGTGCTGACGGGTTGGGGGGAAGCGAGAGGGGTGTCAGGTTGTGCCGTGTGGGCCCGAGGAGCTGTTTGGATCCCTGGGATGGCAGCCTCACTGGATGTTCCAGGTGTGCATGGTGCCAGGCTCAGTTCCGCACCTCTCCAAAGCTCCATCCTTGTGGTGATGAGCCCTGGCGCAGGCACTCAGCATTCCTGAGCTGATTCAAACCTTTGCTGAGGCCATCTCTAGAAGTGCTGTGCATGACACCTCCCTGCCTGCACTTCTCCTTGCAGTAATGGTGCTCGCCATTCTCTTGGCCCAAATCCCGTCCTGTTGCTCTGCTGCCGAGTTGCCAGCTGTGCGTCCTGCCTGCCTCACTGCTGCTCCTCCTTGTCCAGGAGGGCTGTAAGCGCAAAATTGAAATGGAAATGAGTGCTGTTTGGGAAGTGCACCTGCTCCAGGGATGCTGGTGGCACGTTCCAGAGCTCCCAGGTGCTGGTGGAGCTGCGCAGTTGGATTCCTTTGCCTCTGAATGTCCCAAAGCGCTTGGCTCACTTGCCTTAAACCATTCCAGCCCTCTTTGCAGCCCAGTGCCAATCCTGTGTGTTGCTGCACGCTGCTCTCCATAGATGCAGACTTAATGGATAGACGTTAATCAGGCAGCGTGGCCCGGTGCCAGGCGTGGGGTGAGCAGGTGCCGGGAGGGGAGCGCTGCCGTGGGGACCTTTGTTTTGGAGATTGCATCTGGTTGCAAGAAAAGTGCCTCTTGCTGTTTGATGCTGGATGTGCACTGAAGGATTCCTAAAAGCAGTGAAAGATGAAGTGTGTGAGCACGTTTCTGCTCCTGTAAGCTGGGCCTGGGGAGCTGGATAGGGTAGGGGTTTGCTGCGTGCTGATGGCTGGTGGTGTTCCGGCACCCACCCTGTGCTGGGGAGCTGGCAGCAGGGCCAGCAGCCTCATGGGGAAAGAGCAGAGCTGCACAGAGCGCTTCCAAGTAGGAGAGGGCAGGAGTGTGTCTGTAGGGAGAGACAATAAAGGGGAGTACTGTGTTATTAAAGTTAACCGGGGGAACGAAAACCTAGCGAGAGGAAAGTTCTTGCTTAATGACACTTTTATTATGCAATAAACTTCGATTCACTCATCTGTCAAAATGTGCTGAGATGGGTATAATTACGGGGTAGCGTGTTTTTCTGGTGCTGTCTTGCTGAACAGGGGCTGTGGTTACAGGTAAAAGCGGGAGGTTTTGGCTAACCAGGCTGCTCAGCACTGATCCCCGTTGCATTTTGGGTCTGGCCGAGCTGGGTACTGCTCTGTGCAAGGCAATGTCTGGGCATTTCGGGGATCCCAAGCACGCAGGAGCCGGAGGCAGGCTGGGGAGGATTGCCCCATGCCCCACCAGGGCTGTGCCACACAGCAGCAGTGGAGTTGAACTCAATGAACCAGGAGGTTTCCACGTGACCTTCATTACTCTTTAAGCCTGCTATCTGTTCTCGCCCCAGCTCTGGGTTTTCCCCCACTGCCAGCCTCTAACAAGTGGTTTTGCAGTTTTGCACTCCCAAAAGCTGTCACGTGCCAATGGCAGCTTCTTGCTCATCCGAGCTCCTCCCAGGCCGTGCCAAGGCTGTGTGCTCCTGGCACGAAGGACAGAGGCAAGACGGTGCTCCCTGTGCTGTTCCTCCTCTGCTGGGACGGAAGGGCAGGACTGGGCAGCCTGATGCTGCCTGCAGCACCGTGTGGGCACATCCCGTGCAGGCAGGGCAGTGTGGGAGTGCTGTGAGTTTGCTTTCCATCACTGTGAACGTGGAACAGCAGAGGAAAGGGCTTTTGGAAGAGCCGAGGCTTGTGGTGACGTGGGGCCCGGTGTGCTGGCTGTGTGAGTGCTCTCATGTGAGCCTTTCGGTGTTTAATTCAGAACGTGAGAAGCCAATGTCAGAGAGCTAAATAACCCGTGAAAACTCCTCAATAGTTCATTTTGGGCAGATGCACGATATTTCCTTGGATACAGGAGGTGGGTTTTTTCTGTTGTGTTTTTTTTTTTTTTTTTTTTAAGGGCTGATTTCCAAAGCAGCACAGAATGTAAGATGAATTTTGGACCAGGCTGAACCTTTTTTTTTTTTTTCTTCTTTTTTTCCCAGTCCCCATTCTGCCCATGAAACTAAAAAAAAAAAAAAAAAAAAAAATTAAAAAAAAAAAGTGGTATTTTCTTTACAAAACATTCATCTCTTCCCATTCTGGCACTGCCAAACCACATCAAGCATGGCCCCGCATAGCGCTGCCACTGTGCCCCCCCGGTGCATCTGGGAGGAATGCTTCTGCCTCGTGTAGGAGAGAGCTGCGAGGATTTGCTCAGTGAGTGTCAGCGAATGGCACACAAAAGGCCTGTCAGGGGGAAACGCTGGGTAATTACTATAATTTACAGCCCACATTTTAATTTTGAGCATTATTTTTTCAACAATGAGGGAGCGGGAGTAATATCCGAACGAGGTGAAGAGAGAGAGCGCAAGGATGGCGCCGGGCTGCGGGCCGGGGCAGGAAGAGGGGAGGTAGGAGAGGGGCTGGGGAGGCCGCGGCGCTCCGGGGATGGACGCCCGTGCGGCCAGGTGAGCGCGCTGGGGCCGGTGGCTTCCCAAGGGCGGGCTGTGCGCCCTGCCCGCCCCGTGGGGCCGTGTGTGCGCTGCCGGCTGCTGGCTGTGCGCATCACTCACCTCTTCGTGCCGCGGTCTCCCACGCGTGGCAGCAGGGGAGGGCGATGCGCGGAGCTGCTGTCAGCGCTGCCGACCCCGCGTTCGCAGCACCGCGGGCTGCGCGGTGCCAGCGGTTCTCCAGGGCCGGGTTGTGGCACGTCTCGGCTGTGCCAAAAGCGGCTCCATCCCTGTACTCCGGGTGCGAGAGAGGCCGGGTGTTGCTCTGGATACCGAAGCATCGCACCCAGTCCCACCGCCGCGGCTCCCAGCCTCCCGCTGCGCCGTGCTCCTCCGTCCCTCCTTCGGGGCAGGGGCTGTGCCCGCCCTGCGCGGTGCCATCGATGCCCCGCGCTCCCTGCGCTCCTCCGCAACCTCTCCACGGGTAGCGGGGCACCGCGCCGGGCTCGCGCCTCCCCAAAGAAACGCGCCTTTGATTCACTTCGGAGCGGAGGAAACTATGAGCCCAGCTTTGTTTCCCTGGATCCCTCCCCCTGCGCCGACATTCAGATGAGAGCGAGGGAGACAGAAAGTGAGAGAGGGAGGGAGGGAGCCGGTGCCAAGCGGCCGCACCCCTTGTCAGCTTGGGTCAGCGCCACGTTCGTTATTAATGCTCTGTCTAGAGGTCACATTCAGATGCAATGAGCCCTGGGTCAGCCAGAGGAACAGATTAGAGCTCGCTGCTCCGCACACGGCGCGGCACCGGCTCCGTCCACGGGCTGCCAGGAGCGGGGCTGCGGCTGCTCCCTCCCCTTTGCCTTTCTGCTGCTTTTTCTTTCTTTTTTTATTTATTATTATTTCTTGGCAACGTCGGGCATCTCCTGAAAACTGCACAGCCCCCTCCCGGAGCTCGGGGCTGCGGAGCGAGGAGCCGGGGAGCTCACACCGCTCGTGCTTCCGACGCCCGCGGAGCGTTGCGTGGCCGGGCCATGCGTCCCCCCCGGCTCCGGGCGGCGGGGTCAGCAGCCCCCTCCCGCCCCTGACCCGCTTTCCAGCCCCAGCAGCCGCTCCAGCCGCCCATGGCTCTGCGATCCTCTCGCCCCCAGGATTTAAGGAACCGGCTTTGCTTTCTTCTCTTTCTCCGCCCGCTGCGAGGGAACGAAAGCAAAATGAGCGGGGAGGGCGCGAGCGCAGCGCTCGCAGCGCTTGGCAGCGGGCAGCCGTGCCCGGGGGGGCTTTGAGGAGCGCCCACCGCCCGGCCCGCTGCATGCTGCGGCTGTGCTCCCTGCCCGGCGCAGCGCGACCTGCGGCACGTAAGTACGGCAGTGGGGTCAGCGCGGGGGGAGGACTGGGGCAGCGCCGTGCCGAGCCTCTGCCGCACCCGTAACTCCGTTGGATGGGGCTTTGGTGAGGCTGCCGAGCCGGGTGTGCGGCGTGCCTGTGTGCGTGGCGTGTCCCCTGTCCCTCCCCGTGCAGAGGCAGCAGGTGTTGGGGGTTTTGTGTCAGGGTTTTGTGCGTGGCACCACGCGTCGGCAAAGATTGCTCTCCGGTGGGGACCGTGGGCTCCATCTGCTCCCGTTTGCCAGGCTGGGTCCCGCTGCGGATCCCAGCAGAGCCCGGCTGCTGGTGAACCTTTGCCCTGGGCACAGCAAACCACCCTGGCCCCCAGCATTGCGCTTGGTGCTGTGCTGAGCCCAGGGGCACTGAGCCAAGGGGACGATGAGCAAGGGGCCGGTGGCTTGTTTGCTTTGGGGCAGCAGCCTGGCTTGTGGCACGGGGGGAGGGCTGCCCTGAGCAGTTGGTTACCGGACATCCCCTTTTTTTTTTTTTTTTTCTCCCTTTTCCCTTTTTAAGCAGCATGGTGATGGAGGTTGCAAGTTTTGCAGGCTGGGAACTGCAGAGTTAAAGCTCCAACTTGCTTCTTGGCTTGCCCCGGCCTTTTGTGGTGCTCAGCGCTGTGTGATGCCTGCGTGCTGCGTGCAATTCGATAAGCCCCGGTGCTGGGACAGGGCAGGATACAGCACAGCTGCGGCTTAACCCTTGCTGTGCCGGGTCGCAGGAGTGGCTGTTGGGCTGTCAGTGAGGCACAGCTCCCAGGTGCATGCATGGCCACCACGGGAGCCTTAACCTGGGACATGCTGAACTCTGCAGCACCAGAGCTGGTAGCAGCCTGGAGAAAGAGTGAGGAGACATGTGGGCAGTCCCCGCTCCCATGCTGTGTGCATTGTGGCCTCTGTTCTGGAAAACCCCTTATAAAAGAGGAAAGTGGTTTTTGCAGGTTCATTCCCTGCAGGTTTTCAGCTCTTGCAGTCACCATTTGCAGCAGCACCGTGCTCAGGCTGCCTGTCCCATACTGGTGGTGCTGGGCAGGAGCTGGGGAGCTGTGCCTGCAGCATCACTCTGAGTGGACCCGGGGCATCCATCCTTGTGCCCATGCCCCACATTGCTCACTGCTCCAACACACCATATCTGCATGACCTGCACAGTCCCAGGGCTGCAGGACGGGGATGGCACCTGTGGGTGCCCACGCAGGGATGCTTCCTCATCCACCCTGCCCTGTCCTATCTCATGCTGGCAGGGTTCTGGACGTGGCAGTGCTGTCCTAAGGGGAGGGAACACCTGCCTCTGTGCTGTGGCTGCGGGATGTTCTGTTCCTGAGGCACTCAGCTCAGGGCCTTTTTTCCCCATGGAAAGACAAACAGGCCATCCCAAGTCATCCTGGGAAGCCCTGCAGACGGATGCTGTGATCATACTGTTCCTGCAGAGCTTGGCGTGCGCTGCGGGTGTTTCCCATCCTGTGCAGATAATGCTGTCCTCGTGCTAGCCCATCTGGCCCTAAACCCTTCTCCTTCCCTCCTGCTACCACAGGTCTCCTTGAGCATGGGCGGAACTGGTCGGCCATTGCCAGGATGGTGGGCTCCAAGACCGTGTCGCAGTGCAAGAACTTCTACTTCAACTACAAGAAGAGGCAGAACCTGGATGAGATCCTACAGCAGCACAAACTGAAAATGGTGAGTGCCTCGTCCCAGGAACCTGCCCAGTCCTACTGGGGCACCAGGGTGTTTTGGAGAACGGTTTGGGGTGGAGACCTGGGAGCACGAATGGTGCAGGTGGGGCTGCCCAGCAGATCCTAGGAGCTCTGTGGGAGGGCAGCTGCCAAAGGGATTCAGGAGTTTGGGACAATGCATGGAAAGGAGGCGCTGAGCCCAAAGCTGTGGTGGTAGGACAGGTGTTGTGCAGGGAGGGCTGGTCTTGGTGGTTATCTCTGTGGCATGCGTGCATCTCTCTGCGCCTTGGTTTCCCATTGAGAATGGCTGACGCTGCTTTTCTGCCATACGGTCCAGAGTATGAATGAAGTAGGGCTCATTGAGTGTTCTGGAGATAGCACAGACCACTGAGAGCAGCCGAGGATTATAATTATTTCATCTGTAGAGTATCCTGGGGTTCCCGGTTTCTGGCTAATAGAATTCACATGGCTAAACCCCCAAGGGGTGCTTTGAAAATGCAAAGGACAATGTTCAATGCAGGAATCTCTCCAAGCAAGCTATTACAGCAAGAGTAAAAAGAAAGACAGGAAAACATTCAATGACTCACCCAGGAATTTAATATCCTAGTCAGTCTATAGGAATGAGAGAGAGAAGACATTGGCGATTCTTTTCTTATTAATTCTCTATGCACAGAGACACTCCTGTGTTCCTGTATTTCACCAAATTGTTTTTAGAAGCAGAGCAAACGATACAAAAGGCAAAAAATATAAAGACTGCAATGAAGTGTGCATAAAGCCCTCTGAATGTAAAATGTTATAAAGATATCTTTGTTCATTACGGGGGAGCATCTGAAATAAGATCATGCTGCTTAGCTGGCAGTGGACTCGGTGTTTATTAATTTACTCCGCTTCCTAATGTCTCAGAAATTATATCACAGAAGGGTTTTTCTGCAGAGCCACATTTCTCCCTGCCTCCGTCCCTCCAAGGCAGCGCTGCGCTGCTCCCGTCTAATTGCTCACTCTCACTTGCAGTTGATATCAGCATCATCATTTTATTTTCTGAGCATTTGAGGCAATGGGATTTGGTTTTGTCAAAGAACAATGAGCGTTCAGCTGTTATTTATTGTTCTCTATTGTTTTGTGGCAACAGCAGATGCCAGAAAGCTGAGTAAAATGAAAGAACAACCGAGATTAAATTGCCATAGACCTTCCTTCCTGACTCCTAAATATATTCACGAGCAGACCGAGCCTCCTAATCCCCTCCTGTAGCCAGCACTGGGCCTTGGCCTGCGCACAGCACGCATGTGGCCGTGGTGTCGTTGTGTGGGTTTGTGTGAAATGCCCAGATTGCCCCCTGCCCTCACAGCAGCTATCGCTGATCGTGTGCGAGGAAATCACTTGGCACTGCCTTTCTTCCTTTTGCTTAATGAGAGTAAATGCAATTAGCAGCTCTCATTAGTTTCCCAAATGGGACTTGCTAATAGTGTAGCCCCTCGTCTTGTAGGTGTGAGGTGGGGCTGCAGGGCTCGCTGGGATTGGGGAGCTATGGGGTTGAGCAGTGGCCATCACCAGCTGAGGATGGGTGAGTGGAGCCTGGAGGTGTCCTCGTGCCCCAGAACACATCACAGAGTCCTGCAGAGCCTCGAGGCCTCGCTTTGTCTGCACAGCATGTTTTGGCTCAGGCTTGCTGTCGGTAGCTCAGATGTGTCCCAGCATCGCCGTCTCGTCGCCTTGACCTTCTGCGTGCCGTGCTAATCTCAGGGGAAAGGGGGGCACATGGATACGTGGTGTCCTCACACCCTTCTCGTCAGCAATTGGAGATAAGGTGCTGTCTTCACCGCCACCTCCTTGCTGAGTGCTTGCTTTGGTCCAGGACTTGATGATCCTTGTGGGTCCCTTCCAACTCTGGATGTTCTGTGATCCTAGACACTGCCTGGGCTTGTTGTGGTGCGTACAGCTGCGATGGGTGAGGGATCCCCAGGCTGCTGCCAGTGCTGCTTGGTTGCTGCCAGCAGTGTTTCTGTGATTCCCTGCTCTTCATGGGATGCAGGACAGCCTGGCGGCCTCTTAGGCAAATCCAGCATGGTTTGTGCAGCATGCCAGGGTTTGGGGTGGGAGGCTGAGGCTGTCCCCACCGTGGTGGGCAGAGAGGTGCTGGGATCACTGCTCTGTCCTGCCACCTCAGTCTGCATCTCACCCATCTGTGCTGTCCCTAACTGGCATTTTTGAAGCTACAGTTGAATGGGATATCTCCCATTTTGTTGCTGCGAGCCTGTTCAAGTGGCACCACCTCCCAGAGTGCCAAGAAACACCTGGTAGGCAGAGAGTAGAGGCTGGAATAACACAAAAGGAACTGGGCAAATGGCCATGGAACCTCCTTGCAGGCTCGCTGGTGGTCGCTCAGATTAAGTGGAGCACGTGGTGATGGTGGGGATGCCTGGCTGCAGGCTCGGTCCACGTAGCCTCTGGATTGCTGGAGGTGCAGAGGATCCCTGGGTGCAGCTGGGATCTGGATGCCGCTGCCCCAGGGCCGCTCGTGCTCTGCTCATTCCCCAGTGAGGAGCCCGCTGGAGGCTTGCACTGAGTCACAGACCCGTGAGTGAGAGGCAGAGAGAAGCCTTTGCCATAGTAACGTAGGGCTTTGTCATCTCATTAGCATGATGGGGAACTGCTGCTTCAGAGCAAAACCTGCTGTTAGCAAAGTGCTGCTCGGCCAAGGTGCGAGCGCAGGGCACAGCGACCTGGCACAGGGGGGATGGGGTGAGATGGGGAGCTTGCAGCACACAGTACTTTCTCAAGTGCCTTTTTTTCCTCTCTCCTGCCCGGTTTGATAAAAATAGCCTTTGAGCAAGCAGCGTTTCTAAGCAAAAAGCTGTATTTGTTTGTTTTATCTGGAAGTTTTTTAAAGGATTGAAAAGTCGGGGGGAGGGCAGGGCCCAGCTCTTCCCAGCGCACAGATCCAGCAGCAGAGTTAACGTTTCCGCCATGGCTTTATCTTCTCATCCATGTAAATAAACGTCCTACACACGTCATCCGTGTGGGGCTTGCAGGGAGAGCCGGAGATGATGGGCCTGTTCCTACTGGTAATATTTACTTAAGCAACAAGAGCAGGAAACAATAGCAAAAGCGAGACTTTTCCTTGGGGTGGGCAGCAGGCAGCAGCATGTGAGCCCTTGTGGCTGTGGCACGTGGCCCCTGGGGCGCACAGCACTCGGACACCACTGAGTGGAAGGCAGAATCCTGCACCCACTGTCTGCCCCATGCGTGGGGTGCAGCATCCCCAGGGCTCCCCCAGTGTTGTGCTCCCCAGGAAGGGGCAACTCCGAGCACAGTTGTGTACCGGGTCCTTCTCTGCCCTTGGGTGAGACTGTGCCATGGGGCTTCTGGATGGTGAGTGTGCTTCTCCTCCTTTTTGGAGGGTCTGTCTCATTGAGGCTCAGGGCTGGGGTCACCGTGGTGTTGGTGGCCCTGTTGTCCGTGCCGTGCATCTGCTGTCTTCCTCTGCTTTCCGTCTTACCTTCCTTTTCCTCTTCCCCAGGAGAAAGAAAGAAATGCTAAGAGAAAGAAGAAAAAAGGCACCGCCACTCAGAACGAGGAAGCTGCCTTCCCTCCTGTGGCTGAGGATGAGGAGATGGAGGTGTCGGGAACGAGTGGCAATGAGGAGGAGATGGCCGAGGAGGCCGAAGGTGAGGTGCCCAGGGACTGCAGGGGGGGCGCAATGTCAGTACTTGGAGGGCTGTTCCAACATTTTTGGGTTTCAGGCCTCAAGGGTTTCAGACTGCACTGGGTCATTGCCCTCCTGCTGCGTCTGTCTGGGGGATGGTTGTTTTGGAGAGGTCATGCAAAGGAAGAGCTTCAAACATGGCCATCCCCATCCCGTTGGGTGGGTGAGCTCTGGGGGCTGCCGCAGGTTTGGAGCAGCGAGGCTGGAGGGCTCAGCCAGTTATTTCCTCCTTGTTCCCCTTTTAAGAGAGCGTTTACCTCTCTCTCAGCCGTACCAAAGAAAGGAAACAACTTGAAAGTGACAATTTTCAGCTATTTATCGCTTAGAAAGCACGGCAGTGAGTTTGGAGAAAATGTGCATAATTTTCCAACAATAGCCCCATTTGACTTTTGTCAAAGTAATTTAATAACTTAACCAGCAGTGCTGGCACCCTGCTGCTTCCTGGCCTTAGCACCCAGGCTAATGGGACTTGAAATGGGAAATCTTTTCAAGTCATTGTTGAAAGTGACTCATTACGAGGCAGATTCCAGGTAAATCTTTGTGCGAGGTGATACGTGACTCAGAGGCGCAGAGCAGAAGGTGGTTATTGCTCTTTGTAAGAGCAGTTGAGAGGAAACAATGTCGTTTTGAGCTTAAAGACAGATCTGACATGCTCAGAGGCTTTCCCTTCCCGGTCCCCAGTTCCCATTCCTCCTGTTGGATGGAAGGGACTGGTGCTGGAGCAGCACACTGTGCTCACATGGCTGAGCCCTTGGGTATCTCTGCAGCCCCTGTGTGCAGAGCAGCACTGAGCAGGAGAGTCTGACCCCACTCACTGCGAATCCCATTCCTGTTGTTCCTGAGCAACTGCATTTCACTCATTCATTTCATTCTTTAATGCTAAGAAATAAATGTTGGAGAATGGTGAGAATCCCAATATGTTACTGGCACATTTTGCTGCCAAGCAGAAGACTTTGGATGTGCGCAGATGTACGACTCTCAGGACACATCGTGTATCCATGTCACTTGTTTCCCTGCGAAACATGCTGCTGTAGAGAGACAAAAGGGAAAGCTGTGGGAAAGCCCCTGTGTCCATTTGGAGATGAGCGTAAGAGTTGTGTCCGAGAGTTGTGTGGTCTCCTGGCCCTTTATAGGTGAATATTGGTCACAGACCCAACCTCTCAGCAGTTTCTTCATCTGCCACGGTGTGTGGGCACTTGCATTTCCAGCTCATTTCGAGCCGTTAGATTCACAGATGATCCTTCACATTTACGGTGGCACAGGCTGCCCAGAGAGACTGTGGGTGCCCCATCCCTGGAAATACACGAGCCAAAGTTGGATGGGCCCTGGGCAGCCTGATGGGTGGGAGGCAGGGGTTGGGGCTGGATGATCTTTAAGGTCCCTTCCAACCGTTCCAACCCAATTGTTCTATGATTCTGTGTTTTAATGATTAACCTGTCCTGCAGCACTGGCAGAGCTTTGCTTTCTCCGACCATGACCTCCTTTCTTTTGCCACTGGCAGCTTAAGCAGCAACAAACAGGCGCGGTGTTTTGGGCTGGCCCCAGCTGCCCCGGGGCTGGCAGAGCTGGGGACATGGGCACCATAAGTCACATGCCGTGCCAACAGCAGCCCTGGGAATGGGGCCGAGCTGTGGGGCGATGGGTGAGAGAGGCCACCAGGGAGCGGGGCCAAGCAGCAGATCCAGGCAGGGTGTTCCGTCTGCACCCCGCATCCCAGTCGCTTGGTCTCTGGGTTGGATGGGTTCAGTGGGTTTTGAGGGGTGAGACCCCGGGTTCATCCCCGCTGCCAGGGATCCCAGCAGCACGCTCCGAGCTTCGGGATCGTCTCCTCTTCGGAGCGCAGGCGTTCTCCTCCCTTGGGAGGGGGCGGAGGCAGCGGTATGGGAAGTGAGAATCTCAGCCCGATCCTTATTTTTATTTCTTCCCTTTTCTCAGCTGCAGTAAATAACAGCTCCGACACCGAGAGCATTCCCTCGCCAAGGCCCGAAGCCAAAGAGGGAGGCGAAAGCGGGGCCAAGGCACCACCCGGGCCGGGAGGTGACTCCAGCACGGAACCGGCGCTCAAGTTGGAAGAGGCTCCCACACCCCCCGACACCGCTGCGGCCCCCGCTGCCCCCGCCACCAACCCCGCTCCCACCGCCAGCCCTCCTCCGGAGGCCCCCAAAGCGCCCGGCAGCGAGGAGAAGGCGCAGGAGGAGCTGGTGGTAGACGTGGTGAGAACGGAGGAGCCGGAGGAGAAGGCGAGCGAGGAGCCCTGCAAGAGCGAGGTGAAGGAGGAGGGCGAGGACAGCCAGGAGAAGGACAAGGGGAATGACAATAAGGCAGAAAGTGGCGTCGGCAGCGTGGGGACGGCGGAGGCTGAGGGGACGCCCAAGGCCGAGAAGAAGGAGGGCCATAAAGGCAGCAAAGGCCAAGGGGTGAACCCCGACAGCGACTCGAGCGCGACCTGCAGCGCCGATGAGATGGACGAGCAGGATGCCGTGGACAAGAGCAGGTAGGAGAGGGGAGAGGTATGTGAAAGATCACTTCCCCAGGCTCGGGGACATTCCAGACTGTCCTCGCACGGCAGTGGCCCTTTGGCAATTGCGTACACAGGGCCCATGGCAGTGTCCATGGACAGTGGCTGCAGGCAGGTGCTGGGCGCAGAACCGCTGCGTCTGCTGCTCACAGCCCATGTGGGTGACGCAACAGAGCGGGATGTGCCCTTGGGGACAGCTGAGTTATGCGGAGGCGTAGACTGGGCCGCCTGTGATCAGGGCTGGGAACAGATTTTCTGTCTGAGTCGATGCTGGCAGGGGAGCGATCGTGTTCCCAGCGCCAAGAGGGGAGAGCTGCTGCCCCTGCGGGGATGCTGCTGGGATCTGTGGAAGTCCTGGTTGCAAGGCAGCAGAGTGGTGAGGGCTGTGCGAGGAACTGCAGGAACAGCAATGGGCCTGAGTCCCACAGCCCCCCAGCATCTGACCATCCTGCATTGCTCCTGGGACAGGGAGGGGAAGCACTGCACTCTTCAGAGGATGAATGTCCTGTTCCCCTCCCGTCCCTTTCCAACATGGCCACAGAGCTTTCCCCAGCCAAGAGCCTCACAAATGGGACAAGGTTTCTTGTTGTGTTTTGTTTTTGTTTTTTTTTAAGAATATACATAAATACATGTGTCTTGTAGTGTTGTTTTCCCTGGTAGCTCCTACTTCCATCCACACGGCTCTTGGGTCAAGATGGACCTCCTGAATTCTCCCCTGCATGGCACGGAGGGACGGAAGCCCCTCTTTGCTCTTGTCCCGGTGCTGGACTGGGACCAAAGCTGGTGTCCTGCATCCAGTGTTCTGTGTCTGGTGTTCTGTGTCCCTCCTGAGATGGATGCCCCAAGGCCAGTCAGGCTGTAACGCTGCACTATGCGTGGGGCTATTTACAGCGCAATCAGGTGTAGCAGTGGCATGAGATGATAGGAAGCTGTCATGCATCTGTACCACCTGTAACCCAGGAGGGTGCTGGCTCTGATGCAGGAGCATCCATCTGTCACATGCCCATGGGAGCAGCCCCTTGCTGGCAGTAATGCAGGCAGGGATAGGGATGCTTTGGATGCAGCTGGCCATGGCCCTGCGGTGAGGCCAGGGCCTCTTGGCTGGGTGCTACTCTCCAGCAGTGGAAGGAGGCCAGCACCACCCCTCCCCGCCCTCTCCTCCTTCCCAGACAGGAGAAGCCTCCCTACGAGAGGGAGCGAGGCCAGCAGCAAGGCTCCACGCCTCTCATCCAGCATTAACCCAGCCCAAAAGGGACAGCAGCACATTTGCCAGCTCCCAGCTGTGAAGGAGCCACATCTTCTTGGGAACAACTTTTCCATCCCAGGCTCTTTCATGAGTCAGTGCCTATCAGCTCATCAAACAGTTACCAGTTTCTAGGAATATTAAGCATAACAGGAATCCGTCTGCTGCTCGGGCACTGCTGATAGCACTCTGCCGGTAAGGTGCAGGTGATGTCAGGGCTGCTGGTGTGCTGTGCCTGCAGAGCCCAGTGAGACACAAAGCTTCAGCTGCCATGGATCCTCGCAGGCGGTTACTGCAGCGCCGCGTGACTCACGAGCACACAGGCAGAGGCGAGGAACGGGATGGGGGTGCCACGTGGGCCACCCCGTCTGGGACGGCGCTGGGCATGTGGGCAGTGCTCACCCACCCACCCGTGGTGCTGGGCTGGGTAGCCAACCTGTGCTGGGGACAGCAAGGGATGGAGGGTGGCCGAAGGATGTAGCGGTCGCTGACTACCTTGGGTCCTCCTGAGGTTCGTGCTGGGATAGAGTCACAGCCTGAGCTCGTCAGGGCTGGAGGAGGCAGCGGGTTGTCTGTGGTTACATGCAGCATGTGCTGTAGGAGGGCTGCCTCTAGCACTGCCAGTACTGCAGTTCAGTGGGAGGTCACGCCAGATGGGAACGCGTGTGTGAGGCCATGCACATCTCCCCAGTGCAGATCTGTGGTGTCGGGAGGCAAGGAGATGCTCGCTGTACCGAGGCTGTGTCACCTTTGCGCAGTGGTTATGCATGAAAGAAATAGAGTTTGGGCCACCTGGGAAGGGCCGTGGGATGGTGTGATGTTGGGTCATCTTGCAGTTCAGCCAGCCCCTCATGGAAGCTGAAGGAGTTTGGAGGATGCAGTGCTCTGTTCATCCCAAAGCTTCATCCCAAAATTTCCAGTGGCTCTTGGGGCAGAGCATCCATCCTGTGCTGCTGTGCTGCAGAGAGCTCGCTCCTCTCCTGCTGCTGGTGAGAGGTCAGGCTCCAAGAGAGCAGTTGGTATCTCCAGCATTGGGCACCTAAACCCAGTCCTGCAGGAGCTCCCATCTTTGGGGAACCCGTTCCCCCTCTGGTCCAGGCACTGCACACTGTGGGTCTGGGGCAGTCCCAGCACAGCGATGTATTTATTCCCCACACATGGCCCAGCCACGCTTGTTTATTCATCCAAGGGTGAGCGTGGAATGACCTTGAAATTTATAGGCTGAAAAGAGCAGTGAAATAACGGCTAAAATAAACAAATCAAGCTGTAAAACTTAGAAACGATGTACTGGCTTCAACAAACCAGAGTCAGGAGGGAGAGAAAGTGGAGATGTCCTGGAGTGACATGGCCCCAGGGTCTGAGTAAGGGCCTGGGAGCTGAGCACCTCTCAGCCCATGGGTTTTGCCTGTCTCCATCCCCATCCTCTCGGGTGGGACCTTGGATATACCTGCATGTCTTGCAGAAGAACTCATCTGAGGTGGGTTTGGGAGCAGGCAGCAGCTCGCAGGGCCAGCAGCCCAGCTGCGCTCACAAGTCCCACAGTTGCCTAGCTGGCCCTAGTGATGGCAGGCATTTCCTCCAGGCTCAGCAGAGGGGCAGAGGGGATGGGGGAGCACCCAGACATGTAGTTCATCCACGATGTTCCTCCTGTAACCCATGTTTTGTGTTCAGGTTGCTGTCCCCCCGGCCCAGCCTGCTCAATGCCGCCAGCGAGGCCAGGCTGAACTCCTCGCCACAGAAACCGCTGGACCTGAAGCAGCTGAAGCAGCGCGCTGCTGCCATCCCTCCCATCGTAAGTGCTGGGACTGGCAGCAGGCTGAGCTCCTGTGTTGGGTGGTGGGAGCCCTGTGCAGGCAAAGTGCTCTGTGCACAGCGCGTTCCCAGCTGCTGGAGGCTGCCAGCAGTGTTTGAGTGTCCCTCAAGATCTTGTATCAGAAAGTGGTGGGAGGTCTGGACAGAACAAGCTGCTCATTGCCATGTGACTGCTGCCTCCTTTGCTTTAAAAAGCAACCAAGCACCCTCCCAGGCTGTGCTTCCCTTGGTCTCATGTGCTTGAAGATACCGTGCGAAAAGCATTGATGCTCTTCTTCATGTGAAAGCTCTTCCGTGTTCCCTTTTTGGCTGTCCAGCAGCCATGTGCTGAACACACTGATGTTTCTCCAGAGTCCTCCAGGGTCAGCAGCAGAGCAGCAGCGTTTGCAGGGTGGGGAGAGGAAATCCCTGCTCTCATATGCTGGGTTTGAGTCCTCGGGGAGGACCCATTCCTGCTACTCTCTCACTTACAGCATAGATGTGGCTGTTGTAGTGTAATTTCTTGCAAAAGCCACAGGCACTTAGCTACAGATTGCAGGTTTTAAACAAGGGCAGCCTGAGGCTCAGAACAGAGCTGGTGCTCTTCACCATGGGACATTTCAGTCTCCTGCGCTTGGTGGGCTCTGCAGCGTGCTTTGCCATGACCATGGGGCAGCTGCCTCTCGCTGTCCCTGCGGATGCTGAGGATGCTGACAGCACACAGCAGGCATCAATTCTTCCTCTCCCGTTGCAGATTTCCGAAGGATTCTCAGAGGGGATACTGCAGAGCGGAAGCGTGAAGCCCCCGGTGCCTCCCCACGCCTTGGCTCTCTACCAGCAGCAGATCACAAAGGCCCACGAGTCCTCCCGTGAGGATGTGCCCCCCAGCAAGCAGCAGGAGAAGGAGCAGCAGCAGCCAAGCAGCAGCCCGAGGGGGAAGAGCAGGAGCCCCACTGCCGGGGACAAGGAAGGTAGGGCAGCGTGCTGGCGGTGTGTGTTTATCTGTGAGGAAACGTGCTGTGCTTGGCCAGCAGCTCTTCTCTTAGCTCAACGTCTGCTTCGGCCCCTGAAAGCTCTTTAACAGCACCTTGAAGTGGGAGCGGGGAGGCACAGCTGATCTGCCGTGTTCGTTAGACAGTACATCATGTCTCACTGAGCCTACAGCAAACACCGCGCTGGTGTCGAGCGCCGAGGAGGTGAAGATTGCCTTTATTACCCTTTCTGCCATTCACTTGAGAGCAAAGGGGCCTGGAGGCATGCCAGGGCTTTGGGCACAATGGCTCTTTTCTACCTTGCTGGCTTTTTATAAAGAATGCTTTTAACGCTCAGCAGGGACCATTATTTCATTTAAAATCAATGCTAATACTGTGACTCTGAGTCCGAAGGTTCCTGTAAAGATTCCCAGTGCTTTTTCCCTGGAACAGCTCTGATACGATTTGGCTGCCTAATGAGCAATTCAGAGTTTCCCACCATTGAGCATCTCAAGTGTTATTAGCTTGAGCACCTGGGGATGGAGGTTAAGGAGAGTCAGGAAGTCCTGATGAGCCCATCCTCTGGATGTGTTTTTAATCTCAGTGTCAGTCTGCTCAGTCCAACATCTGCGTCCCTGCCCCTCGTAGCCTGCGCTGCAGATGTGCCATGGGGATGTTGTCACCGGCGATGCTGTCAGGGAGCAGGGAGCTGGGCTTTGGGGGTACTGCCCCCCGTCCTGGGATAGAAGTGCAGGGAGATGGGGCTGGAGGAGACTGGCCCTGGCCCTGGGCTGTGGTCTGTGCTGGAAAATGGGTGCCCAAATTCAGCTCTGGCAGCTGGGATCTCAGCACTGTGCTGTGTGTCCTGGCCCGAGGGTTCTTCCAGCAGCCACGTCCCATCGGGCAGAAGGGTGTGCTTGCAGAAGGAGTTGGTTTCTGGGTCTTTGCCAATTTTTCCTTCTTTCCTTAAACAACAAATAGCACTGTGTGCATTCTGCCCTCCAGAATGTTTTGCATAGAAGCCAGGAAGGGGACTGCTCACCTTGAAAGCAGGGAGTTCCCTATGAGTCACAGTTGCCACCCATGAAGTGCCATCTCCAGCTGATCCCATCCTGCTGTGCCTGCTGCCCGGGCAGAGCACCTCCCTCAGCTGGGTTTCATCTCTTCCTGCGCTGCAGTCCTGTGCAGATCTTGCACAGCTCAGCTTCCCTGTGGGCTGTGTGGCACAGGAGCAATGCTCTGTTCTGTTTCCAAACCCTTCATACCCATGAATCAGAGTCATTAAGTCTGGAAATGACCACTAAGATCCCCAACCCAGCCCTGATCACATCCCTCAGTGCCACTTCCCCATTGTTCTTGACCACCTCCCTGGGCAGCCTGTGCCAGAGCCTCACCACTCTCAGAAATTTTTCCTCATAACCAGTCTGAACTTTTCCTGGTTTGATTTAAGGCCATTACCTCTCATCCTTGTTTGTGTGCTGGTACCACCATGGGTCTGGGTTGCGTGAGGACCCTTGGGAACCTTCTGCGTTCGGGGTGTAAATGCATGTCCATGAGAAAATGAGCTTTGTGCTGAGAATCACCTTGAGGGGAGAAGCCAAGAGCCCAGAGCCCAGTTTCAGTAAGGGTATGGAGTTAGGTGGTGGCTCAGTGGTGTCCCTGCCTGCGGGATCCAGGGCTGCTGGTGAGAGATGCAGATAGCGCTGGGAGATGTGTGTACCAAGGGAGCCTCTTCCTTCCCCTGCATCCGGATGGAGCTCCAAGTCTCCACACTTGGCCCATTGTGCCGTCACATCACGCTGGAGTTGGACTCGATGCTCCTTTATGAATCCCTTCCAACTCAGGCTATTCTATGATTTTATGGTGGTACTGCACGGGAGGCTCCAGCCCCGCAGGCCTGCACCAGGGCAGCCATAGCGAGGAGCAGCAGCAGCTCCTCCCGCTGCCCCCGGCCTGCCGAGGCCCCGTCGATAAGAGCTTCAACTCTCGCCGCCGCTCCGGGGATCAGCGTCCTTCGCACCGTTTTGGCTCCGCTTCAAAGCAAAGTCTTGCACACATCCTGGCTGAGGCGTTGGCTGCCTCGCGGCCCCTGGCTGGGACAGTATCGCCTTGGAGGGCAGCCAGGCCCTCGCCGTGCCTCCCCGACCCCAGGCAGGACGCGCCACGCAGCCCCGCCGGGTCTCGCCGCCGGGCAGACGGATCTCTCCCCCCGTTGCCTTCAGGCGTATCTTCAGTTATCGCCCGGCGGTTGGAAAGCGGGCGGTTTGTTTGGTGTTGATTTAGTTGGGTTTCAGTCGGCCTTTGTAGGAGATGGGGAGCCAAGAGCATTAATTTGGATGACGGATCGTATAAACTCTGACTCCTTCGCTTCGATTCCAGGGGTTTGATAAACGGTTATAGGAACTCTCTCTTCCCTGTGTAAGTGCTATTTTATCAAAGCCGGCTGAGTTATAGCCGCCCTCTAATGCGGGGGCAATTAGGAACTGGCCGCATTTCACAGCCCCAGAGGCACAGAGGGGAGGGAGCAGCACTGTGGGGCTGGGGAGGACGTGGCTCGGCCGGGGTGTGTGGGGCCGTGGCTGGGAGAGCACCGCCAGCCCCCATGTCCCAGTGCCTTCCAGCCCTCAGATCGGCCCCCGGGAGCTGGGAGAACAGGGAATGCTCAGGGACCCAGCGTGGGATCTTGAGCAGGGGAGATGCTCAGACACCTCTGTGTACTGAGAATGGATTTCTTGCCTCACTGAAGAGGACAAGAATAATCTCCCAGCTTCTGAGTACACTGAGCATTAATAATGATAATGCAGTAAAGCCTCATTAAATTGGGCCTCTGATAATCTACTTGCCCTATTATTAGGCTTAGCAGAATTCAGGCATCTATTTTTATCAGAAATTGATGGGTAAAGGCTGGGTGCACTTGTGACTGCCATTGTTTACTGCCCAGTTTCTAATTTCTGGTCGATGCAGACGTTACGCCGGTGGATCTGGCAAAGAAGGGCAGTGCAGAATTAAGCGTTTATTGATTAAAAGCAAATCCTACCAAACCTGCCTGGGATCTGGTCCAAAAAGACTGCCTCATCTGTCTGCTCAGCTCAGTATCCTCAGTGAGGATGCACCTGGGATGAAGCTGGCACAGATAAAGCTCTTTTCTTGCACCCCGCAGGGTGCTCAGGTCAAGAGGGAACAGCTCCTCCACCACCAGGCACCTCTTGGCCTTGGATCAGCTTTCTTATAGTTGGGGTGAACCCAGCCTGGCATCCAGTACACCTGACCCAGAGAACTTGAGCAAGCTGCCCTGCCTCCAGCCCAGCTGCTAGGCAGCAAGGAGGCATGCAGCCATCCCACAGAGCCCGTCCTGATCTTCATTTGCCTTTGACAGTCCCGTAAAGCATGCTTGTCCAGGTGCAGGGAGAACATCTGCGCATTATTTCCTCTTCATCCAACAAGCTGACACCTTTCTTTCTGGCCCCTCCAGCAGGCTGCAAATGGGTTGTCACTGGCGAGCCAGCCCCTGGTGGTACCTGTTAGGAGTGTGAGCCCGGGGAAGGCTGTTTCACCTCCACACGGATGGCTGTGGCTTCACCTGCTTGCTGAATCTCCATCCGCCAGCCTGAGGGTTGCCACTGAGCAAAGCGTTTGTTTCTCTTTTCTCTGCAGAAAAATCCGTGCATTTCCCATCCCTCGCAGAGGCTCAGAAGCTGGGCACGGAGCCGCCGCCCACCTCATGCTGGCCCCCCGTCCTGTCCTACTCCCGGGATGTGATAAAAACCTCTCCCCAGGCAGAGCCTCACCTGTTCCAGTATAACCCACCAGGCACGTGAGATCCCGTGGTGCCCTGACCCAGGGCTGGGGGCAAAGCTGTGATCGCAGCTGGCATCGTGTGCTGCTCTCTGAAGTCAGTGCAGCTCTTTTCTTTTTGGGTAGGACAGGGCTTGGCAGAAAGCTGCCACCTCTTGCTTTGCTCCAACACGGAGCAGCCTCCCAGCTGCTGCTGGGGCAAGCTGAAGGCAGCAGGCAGGGCTCCTGACTCCCACCAAGGTGGGTTAGGGATGTTATTTGTCCCAGGATACCATGAGTGTTCTCTGAGACACCCTTGGCACCATCGTGGGGGTTTCAGCCCTCGCTCTGCTGTGCCTTTCTGGCTGGAGAGCACACAGCTTGGATACAAAACCAAAGGGGAAGAGGCAATAATTCAAACAATAACAGAGGCTTTCAAAGCGATTGTGCTGCTTGGATCCTGGAGCAGGGTCAGCCTGTTCATGCCCTGCTCTCTCACTTGCCCATTGTTTTCCCTTGGTCGTGCTAACACTCGTGTTTCCCACGCAGGTCACCCTATCCCGCTCAACCTGCACGAGAGCTCCCGCTCGGGGCTGCAGAGGCTGGCGGGCATCTCCAACCCTCCTCCTCTCATCTCCTCCACCAAGCATCCCTCTGTGCTGGAGAGACCTGTTGGCTCCATCTCCCAGGTACGGGCTTGGGTGTGGGCAGTGGGGACACATCACTGGGCCGCCCCCTGACCTCCCCTCTCACACTGCAGGGAATGCCCATCCAGCTCCACACACCCTACAGCTCCGAGCACGCAAAAGTTCCCGTCGGCTCCATCACCATGGGCCTGCCCCTGACAATGGATCCCAAGAAACTGGGTAAGGAATGAGAGGGTGGTGAATGCTGTCTTGCAGGACGTGGCAAGGAGTAATGTTTTGGGAGAGCAAAGCCAGGCCTTGGTGCAGGCTGCCCAGGGAAGTGGTGGAGTCACTGTCCCTGGAGTGTTTAGGAACTGTAGAGATGTGACACTGAGGAATGTGGTCAGTGGGCATGGTGGGGGTGGGGGTTGGTCAGTGCACTAGATGACCTTAGTTGTCTTTTCCAACCTTAAAGATTCTGTGATTCTGTATGTGCAGTGTAGGAAATTTGGTCAGGAACACTTCCCAGGCTATAAATACCACCTGGCTCACACTGGGATTGAAGGAAGGAAATCTGTTGCCACTCCTCAGGCTGGTAGGATAAAGAGTGAATGGCCTCAAGTGAACAAAGAAAGTGCTTAGTTTGCATATTTGGAAGCATTTCTTTACAGCAGAAGGAGATGGGCATGGGGCCATGTCTGGAGGGGCACATGCATGCCAGCCCCACGCTGCAACCCCTGAAGGGACATTGATGGCTATGAGCACAGGAGGTGCCAGCAGGAGGCTGAGGAAGATGAAAGCCACACTGACCTGTGCTTCGTGTTTTCCAGTGCCTTTTCCTGGAGTAAAGCAGGAACAACTCTCTCCCAGAAGCCAGGCCAGCCAGCCTGAAAGCCTGGTGATGCAGCCGGCCCCAGAGGGCTCCGTCCTGCGGGGTGAGCATGCAGCTGCATCCTGGTGTGGGAGGGGGGGGGGATGCTCCACTGCCACATTGCCCATGGCTGCCATGGGACTTCTGGGGGAATTTCTGGGTGGATTTCTGGGTTTCCCTTTTTTCTTCCCCCATAGCAGTGCAGGGGAAAATAAATACAAAGGTGTTGCTTTTACACGATTTAAGTAATTCTGGTTTGTAAGCTCTCCCAGGTTTGTGTAGCCATATGCAGAGTGCACGGTGCCTTGGCTCCAGCCCAGCACAAATAACACACAAATGAACTCAAACCACCCTGAGCTGCATCTCTCTGGAGATCTCTGATCGCATCAGGAGGAGCTGAGACATGCTGTGCTTTCTCCCAGGCCCATCAATCTGCCCAGCTCTACTGTGAATGCACCATGGAGTTGGGAGCTTCAAAATAATGGCTCCTTGCACTGCCCAGCCCCATGGCTGCATCCCTTAGGGGGCAGGGTGAGGAGGGCTCCGCAAGGTGACATCTCCTGCAGGGCTTCCCACACTTGTTTGGCTGACCACAAATCACAGTTCGCCACCTTTGTGTCCTGCAGGTACATCCCTCAGCTCTGCCTCAGGAGGGAGCATCACCAAGGGGACACCCACATCCAGACCCCCTCCAGAGTCGCCCATCACGTACCGAGGCTCCATCACACATGTAGGTCCCTCGTCTCTGTTGGGCTTTGCTTACCTGGGTGCTGCTCATTGGGCACATGGCATGGGACTGAGCAACACAGGGAAGCATCACAGATCCCTTGCAGACAGCCTCAGCCTGGCGTGGCCCCAGCCCTGTGCTGTGAGAAAGGCAGAGCTTAGCAAGCAGCAATGCACGTCTGAGCTCCCCCATTGAATTTAGTAGCTGTCAAGAGCACAGGCAAAAGCAGCTTTAAATGGCTCTGAGAAAGTAATCCTGCCAGGGCAAGAAGTGTTGAGGAGGAGGAGATGGGTGGAAGGCTCTGCCCAGGCAGAGGGAGGGGGAGGCTGCGGGGTGCATGTCAGGTAACGAGCTCTGCTGCCAGCGCTGTGCTGCTCTGTGGGTCCTGCCCAAGGGCTCTCTTGAGCAGAATGATGCTTTGGCCTTAATCTCCACCATCCATCTTTAGAAGAGCAGCTGGCAAGCGGGCAATAGTTTTTGCAGCGTGAGTTATTGCTCATCTGGTTACGGAGCGGAGAGCATAAAAAAAAAAAGTCATCTGTTTCCCTTAGGGATTTTATCTGGCCATCATTCAGCTATTTAAAGCCACTCGTGCTCAGATTTTTGCATGCTTCTTTCAAGCAGGGTGACTGTGTCCCTTTTGGCCCTGGGGACCTTCACCTAAATCCTGGCTCAGAGCAAAAGCTTCTCCTGCCTGGTGCCCCACATCCAGCAGCTGCCAGGGCTGCAAGTGACACAGCAGAGCAGTGCATCCCCCTGTGTGTCCCTGCAGCAGCAATGGGCAGGCATGGAGGGCCTGGAGCACTGGTTCAGACAGTGAGCAGAGTTTAAGATGCTGTGTTACATCCAGCTATTTGATCCACCTACGTTCCTTTGTTTCACTTGGGATTGAAGGTACCAAACCCATAGCGAGAGGGCACTGCCATCCCCAGTGTGTGTGCAGATGGAGCACCCAGCCCTGCAGCAGCCCCCAGCGCTGTCGTTGATATTTGATCTTGCATTACTCATCCAGTTTGCAGGAGGCAGGTCTTGAATAGACGGTCTCTGCTCTGAAGCCATCTGTCATCATTTGCTCTCAAATCCCCTCTGAGCACGTCCACGGAAGGAAGATGACTTTACCTGGGGCTTGGAACACCAGCACCGGGTGTACCCTGCACGCCAGCAGTCAGAGCACTGAGCCTGGATGCTGCAGTGGGGTTTTGTGGACTGGTGTGGCTCAGATGGCTTTGTGCAGAGCACAAGTATCTCCACGTTGGGGTATGGGAACAGTCTGCAGAATCTCAAAACGCTGACAAAGCTGGTATTTTTAACTTGCTTTCTCTAAGGCCAGTTAGGCTCAGAATGGGTGCAGGTCAGCACAGGTGTTCCCTGCCATGGAGCAGGGGGACTGCTGCTCCCACGGTGCCTGTTCCCACTTGGCACCGAGCAGGTTGTGATGGCAGAGGGTGGCAGAGGGGTGTTAACGGGCTGCGACATCACCAAGGACACCCAGCTCTGGGTATTGTGAAGGGGAGCCCCCTGGAGCACAGTGCCTGCCATCCCCACGCTGTCCTCACCCCTGCCTCTTCCCAGCAGCCTTCTGCAGCTCACGTACCTCCTTACCGCTCCTCGTTATTGTCCTCATCAATAATTAAGCCGCAGGTTTCTCGCTGATGGCTGTCAGGAAGCGGAGGCCGGGTGCGCTCTCCTCCGCTCAGCTTCCCCGGTGGAACAGAGTGTTCCTGTGTGCGAGCGCACTGCTTGCTTAATTGCTTGTGACACTGTTAAATATGGATCTTGGTGGCTTTCCAAGGGCACCCCAGCAGAAGTGCTGTACAAAGGAACCATTACCAGGATAATCGGAGAAGACAGCCCCAGCAGAGCGGAGAAAGTGAGAGAGGATGCCATGCCAAAAGGACATGTCATTTACGAGGGGAAGAAAGGCCATGTGCTGTCCTACGATGGTAAGTCGCAACCCTCGGCCTTTTGGGGGCAGGTGCTGGAGGGCTGTGCAGCGGTGCTGGGAGTCGGGAGCTGTGTGGGGAAAGGCCACGAAGTGAGGTGGGATGACCTCATGGGTTCACTTCCAGTGTGGTTTCTCTCTGCTTCACCGCACCTCCCTACAGCTGAGTTTCCCTCTGGCTCATGCTGTCCTCTTGCCTTGGTCACGGTGTTATTGGCCCCATCCTGGTGTACTGTGCCAAAAGAGGATCCTCAAGGTCTTAGGCCAAAGCGGAGCCTAAAGAACCTGTGAGATGGAGGCAAGTCAGGTAGCTTGGCATAGAGACATTGGGACATCAGGCTTCCTCCTTGGGATGTCTTGGGCACAGCAGCACCGTGGCTCTGTTTCCCTGTGGCACATGGGAGCTGGTGGCTCACTGTCCATCAAGAGCTTGGCCCTGTGTCCTTCCCACACGGCCTGTGTGACAGCCAGCAGCAGAGCAGCACAGCACACTGAGCAGCACAGACAGATGCTGCCTCGCTCACAGAGCTGTCTGTGTGCCGTGCTGGGGCTCCTGTGCCTCCAGCTGCTGTGCCCACTCCTGTGTGTTGGGAAGGACAGCACTGGGACGGTGTGACACAAATTGAACTGCGTTAGGGATTGGCAACAAGTGAGCCCCCAGCTCCCCTGGCTCCAGGGCAGGATGGAGGTGCTACTTGTTAGTAGGCTGACCCCTGGCTGCTTAGAGAGCAGTGAGATGCAGAACTGACAAAACAAATGTTGGCCAGTGGCTTCACTGAGGATGGTGCTGCTGTCGGGAGGGCTCAGCACGCCCTGCAGATGCTGCACTCAGACCCCCTGCACAGGAACATTGCCATGGGAGGTGCAGGAGCTGTGTTAGCAGCATCAGCACGCAGCCAGCAGCTGCTCTGTGCCTTTGTGCCTGCTCAGCAGACAGCAGCGCTGCCCATAAGGACTCGTCCTCAGGCTGTGGTGGCCTCCATGGGAAATAAGCAGGTGTTCATCTCCAGTGAAGCCAGGAATGCCTGCTGTGCTCTTCTTGGGCCAGGATAAAAGCAGCTGGAACTGCGCTCTGGCTTTGGCATGGCATGGCCATCTCACAGGGCTGCATCACTTCTCTTCTGAGTCAGATTTACAGAGATGAGTAAGGACCAGATCCTGCTCTCAGTCACCTCAGTGCTGTGCTCGCATGCCTGCAGCCCTAAGAGGGCAGGAGCTGCTTCCACCCTGCTGGGTCAACCCAGCCCATGGGGGAAGCTGCTGGGCTCCTGCTGTGCCACCTCCCTGCAGGCGGCTGCAGGGCCTCTGAGGACAGGGCTGCGCCATGTGGAAGCCGCCTCATGCCACGGCCTCCCATGCTTGCTGTCAACTCTGTCCCAGATGAGAGGTGTCACCACGCAGGCGTGTATCTGTGCACCCTTTGGGACAGTTGGCAGTGCTGGTGCCAGGCAGGGCACAGGAAGCGCTCTGGGACTTGTTGTGCAAGCAGCTATTTCCATCTCCTTCACAGGGGCTTGGCGTCCCCAGCTGCAGCCATCTCCTCTCTCTCTGCCCTTTGGGGTGTGGAGGAATTAATGCCTTCCCTCCAAACAGCCTACTACACGCTCAATAGCATCGATCTGACCTTAAGCCATCCCTGCCCTGCAGCCCAGCCCCACTGCCTGGCTCCTTCCTGCAGCCAAAGAGTTAAAAAAAAAATGAACAAACAAACAACAACAACAAAAAAAAGAAGTAAGAAAAATGAAATTGTTGTTGATGATGAATTTTGGCAAGCCGAAAAAAAATTGCAAATTCTTTAGTGTCATGAGGGTGCTTAAAATAAAAGAGCTGTAATGAGGCGAGATCCTGCAGCATGTGCAGGCTGAATTGTGCTAGATTGGTTATTCTCATGCTGCATATGATTGCGGATGGCTGCTGCGAGGCAGGGACGTGGCTTTGGAGTGGTTTTCTTTCTGTTCAGTCTCTCTCTTTCCCCAGTACAAAAGGGGCCGCATCCCCTCTGCAGGGCACAGATGTGCTGTGCTGGGGAGTGGCTGCGTGCAGTGCTTGCTGCTTTCCAAGCACCCCCAGATCTTTGCCCTTGAATGAAGCTGGATTGAAGGCTTAGGGCTGAAGTAAGTTTTGTCCCCGTGTACACAGCCCCAAACTCTGCATCCCAGCTCCAGTTTGCAGAAGAATTGGCTCCATGTTTGTGTGAGTGCACAGTCTGTGCTCTGTGGTCACTGCAGTTCTGCCCCATCACGGCGCTGATGTGTGAGATTTTCACTGACTGTCCCAGTCCTCATATGCACTCATTGCTGTTTCAAAGGAACTCTCTGCTTTGCCTCTCCCCTCTCTTGTTTTTCTCGCCCAGGGAGTGTCTCAGCAAATGTTAAGACTGGAGAGGATCCCAAACAGTAGGTGTCTAATAAAAATGAAAACAAACAGCAAAACTTCCCGGAACTACAGGGTTGAGCTCAGTGGAAGTGCAGCTGCCGACACGGGCTGGCCCCAAGCTGTCCCCTGCCTGCATCAGGGAGGGAGCAGAACGCAGTGGGGAGGATGCTCTACCCACACAGGAGGCACAGATCTGGAATCAGAGCAGGCAGGGAGGGCAGAGCCAGCAGCTGGATTTCTTGGAAGCCAATCTCATGCAGCGTTTCTTGCGTTGCCAAGCGGTGGCTGTTGTTCGGGTGGGGTCTGATGTTGATTCTCGGTGTTCCCATTCCAGGTGGAGTTGCTGCTTCTCAGTGTCCCAAAGAAGACAGCAGGAGCTCAGGAGCTTCACATGAGCCCACGGGAACCAAGCGGACCTACGATATGATGGAGGGGAGGATCAGCCGTGGCTTGTCGTCCCGGGATCCGCTGTCTGCCAGCATTGAAGGTAGGTGTGGGGAAAGCCTTTCACCCCTGTTGCGTCTGCAGAGACCCCATCTTGTCTCTTGCCTACATATCAAACCTTCCCATGCCTGGCTGTGGTTTGCTGGGTCCCTGTTGCACATCCCAGCAGGGCAGCATGGCAGAACGGGGGCACAGACCAGCCTGTGTGCCTTTGGCTTCTGTCCTGATGTACCAATTTCAGGACTACAGAAACGGAAGCACATATAAAAAGAGAAATCAAGTCATTTAGAAACTCCCCAGCGTCTGGCAATGCTGTCATTATACATTGGTTTTATATGAACTTCTGTGCCACAACCCAAGTTTCCCACTGTGATCTATCCTAGGTCTCATGGGTCGAGCCATCCCTCCAGACCGACACAGTCCCCATAACCTGAAGGAGCAGCACCACATCCGGGGCTCCATCACACAAGGTGAGGCTGCAGCAGGGCAGGGCCATGGCCAACAGTAAGATGGGGAAGTCTTACAGACACAACCCCTTGTTCCTGTGGTCAGGTTAGGGCAGGAGGAACCCACAGTGCGTATATTGGGGTCCAGCTGCAGGTGTGAGAGATTTTCAGTTGTGCTCAGTTTTTACCAGTCTACAGTCAGGAGTAGCATTCCCATTGACTGGCACAAAGGCAGGCTGCAGGTGGTACGAAATGAGCCCAGAAAGTGGTGGTGGACAGTCCTGTTGCATCAGCGATGCAGCTGCACGTGTGTTTGGTTGAGCAGCAGTCCTTGAGTTACACGTGTTAACTGGAAGCCCCTTGGACTGAGCATTCCCATGGGGACGGTGTGTGTCTGGGAATCACCCTCAGTTTGTCTGCTTGGGGCTGCAGGAATACCTCGGTCCTACGTGGAGGCCCATGAGGACTACCTCAGAAGAGAAGCCAAACAGCTCAAGAGGGAAAACACTCCACCACGGGACTTATCCGATGCGTACAAGGTCAGGTCTCACGAGGGCCTTACTCCCCTGAAAATGAAGCCAGCCCACGAAGGCCTGGTGGCCACAGTGAAGGAAGCAGGGAGGTCAATCCATGAGATCCCCCGAGAGGAGCTGAGGCGGACACCAGACATCTCTCTGACGAGGCCTCTGAAGGAAGGCTCCATCACACAGGTGAGCATGTGGACGAGCAGCAGGTGGGTTCAGACCTACTAACCCCGCTGTGCTTGTAGGGAACTGCTTCCAAAGCAAAAGGGGAGAAGAGGGGGCTCTAGGGCTCGGTCAGCAATCAGTAGGTAGGCTCTGCCTGGGTATAGGTTCCGCTTTCCCATCCTCCAGTGGATAAATGCAGTACCTCAGAGCTCCCTGGCATGCTGAGAAGGCGATGCCCTGTCCACACACACTGGAGCAGACACATTTGGCCCATGTCCAAGGCCAAAGTCAACATGGTGCCCTCAGCAGCTGTGACTCTGTTTGTGCACAGCCTCGGTCTCCTCCCTGTATGGGCAAGCGTCAATTCAGCAAGGCCAGTATTTAGGATGAAGTGTGGCATGCTGTCTCCTGTTGGGCTGCAAATATTTGCAAGGTTCCCATGGCACCTCGCAGTCCTACCTCATTTCACGGCATGTGTAGGAGAGGCGTGATGGGCACAGCCAGCCTTCAGTGGTGACTCATCTCCATCTTGTTGGAGCACAACAAGACATACAGAACGGGCACTCCACCCTGCCCGTTTCCATGCGGTGCTGCTATCTCTGCTTTGCGGATGGCTCTCGTCATTTGACCAACTAAACTGATGTCTGGTGTGCTGACCTACTGGCGCGGGAAGCGTGAGTTCCACTGAACTTTGGTGGGCTGTTGAATAGGAATTAGGAATTTCTTTTTTCTCAGAAAGAGCAGTCAGGCTCTGGCACAGGCTGCCCAGGGAAGTGCTGGGGTCACCGTGCTTGGAGGTGGTCGAGAACCTTGGGGACGTGGCACTGAGGCACGTGGCTAGTGGGCATGGAGGGGAGGGGCTGGGGTTGGACTGAGGGCTCTTAGTGATCTTTTCCAACCTCAGTGATTCTGTAACTCTGCTTTATGCTTCTTTGACCCCCCATGTTCCTTGTGACCCCAGGGTACCCCACTGAAGTACGACAGCGGCTCTTCCTCATCGAGTACCAAAAAGCACGATGTGCGGTCCATCATAGGCAGCCCTGGGAGGACTTTTCACTCTGTGCACTCAATGGATGTCATACAAGACCCAAGGAATCTGGAGAGAGCTTACGAAGAAAGCCTGAAAAGCAGGCCGAGCCCAGTGACCAACTCGGGTGGCTCAATTGCCAGAGGAGCTCCTGTGATTGTACCTGAGCCAGGAAAGCCCCACCAGAGTGCCCTTGCCTACGAGGACCACCAGGCTGGGCACAGCACGGCATTCAGCAGCCACTTGCACAGAGGGTCTCCGGTCTCCACAAGGGAATCCACGCCACGGCAGCATGAAGGTAACTGCCAACTTTGTGTTTGGTGCTGGGATTTACAGCAGGGCACGTGGGAAGTCGCTGCTGATCTCACCTGTTCCCAGCAAGTGCTTGTCTGACCTGTTCTGTTCCAGCACCCACTCCTGCCTGCAGCCAAGGCTGACTCATGGGAGTGAGGGCTGCTGCCCTCCTGAGTGTCTTCCTTGTGCCAGACTTGGCCCTGGCACTCCTCTTTCTGAAGGTGGTCAGGAGAGCAGTGCTCTGGTGGAGGGGATTTCCACCTTTTTCACCAATCTGGTGAAATGAAATGGAAATGTGGTGTGTTTATCCGTCACCTCTGCACCTCACCTCTCACAAGTGGGCCTCTGTGCCCATAGAGCCAAGCAGTGATCTGCTGGGATGCATTCAGAACCAGAGCACAGAAGGTCCCTGGCATTCCAGCATGGCGAGAGGCAGTGCAGATCCCATTCCATAGGACACTGCCTATCAGGCCTGCTAGCTGTGGGTAACTGCAGCAGCCTGGGAGCACTGCTTTCCTCCAGCTTTGTGGCAGTGTTTGGGGGATGTTTGCATCTCCCACCTGCAAATCCTTGTCCTACACCAACAGTCTTATGATTTGGGGGTGTGCTGCACAACACACTGCCATCTGCCAAAAACCAATGCCAGGATGCAGCTTTCCTGAAGGACCATAAATTTGAGCTGCACGTAGCAGAGCTCTCCAGAAATCTTCCAGCATCACTCATGGCCAAATGATGAGGCTCTGGGCACATTTGGGGTCTCCATGGTCAGCTTATCCCTTTGCTCTGCTGTTTTTCCAGTGAGGTCCATCACTCTGGGAATGCCTTCAGCTGCTTTGCGGCTGATGAGGTTTGCACATATGGTGAGGATGGCATGAGGGAGGCAGCAGCCAGGCTGTGGGGAGGGATCCCAAGGGGAAAATAAGTGCTCCTGCAAAACGCCAGCAGGGAAGCGGGTTCCTACATCGTTGGGCTCATGGGAAGGCATGGGCTGGCTCTTTTTCTGAATGGTTCTGGGCTCATATCTGTGCAGTTTAGTGCAAGAGAAGTGTGTTCACGCTGCTTTGGGGTGACTGTCAGTTGCTGTCCACACTGTTGTTACAGCCAAGAACTGGTGATCATTGTCCCGGATGGGGTGAGAAGTGCCACCAATGTCCAGCACAGGTTGGGAGAGCCAAGAAAAGGCCCTGACATTCCTCCAACCTCACTGTGAGCATTGGGCAAGAGCTGACAGGGCAGCTGGTGCCTGAACCCTCTGAACTGTGTTTCGTCACTGTGGCTGGGAGTTTCTGGGACTGCTGACTTCCATCGCTGGGTGCAAACATCCCCAAAACGCTGCCTGCAACTTGCAGGTTGCACGAGGTGGAGGAATGGGAAAGTCCTGTCCTACTGCTCCTTGCATCTGTGGCTCCACTCCCCACTTGGAAGAACTGCCTGTGCATGGCCTCCCTTTGGGGATGGAGAATGAGGCCATCTGTCTGTCCCTCCCTGTGCAGATGCTGCACTGTACCATGCATAGGACTGGCATGGGTCCTTCAGGACCATATGCAGTGCTGTCGTAGCAAAGCCCAGCGTGCTGCACCTGGTGCCTGTGCCCTGTCCCAGTCCTGTGCTTGTGGGACAGTTTGAATGCTACATGGAGAGAGTGGGATGCCAAAGGGAGAGGTCCAGGCTGCGTGTGACGCAGGCAGTGAAGGGTGGGAGCCCCTCTCCATGTCTCATGGGGCACAGATGGGCTGGGACACGCTTCTCCTGCGTGCAACCAGGGCTTGGCTGCCTTGGTGTTGGTGGTGTAATGTGGCATGGCAGCACAGCAAAGAGGAAAGGTCCCTCGAGTTCAGGGAGAGCTGTGGGCGTCCCCTGAGGACACACTTGGCTCAAGGCACCCCTCAGAGACATGGCTTGGCTGCAGTGCTTGGTCTCTGACTCATTTCCTTCTGCTCGCTGCAGGGAGCATCACTGCTGGGAAGCCAGTGTCCCAGGACAGAAAAATCACCCCCACGTCGAGAGAGCTCACCAACTCCAAGTCTCCACATGCCCCTGTGCCCGACCACCACCACCCCATCTCCCCCTATGAGCACCTGCTGCGTGGTGTGAGCGGGGTTGATTTGTACCGAGGACACATCCCGCTGGCTTTTGACCCTGCTGCCATCCCAAGGGGAATCCAACTGGAAGCAGGTACTATTAGCAGGGGGGCTAGTTGTCTTGGGATTGTGCTCCAAAATCTAAGATTATGCCAAGAAAAAACACCGCTGTAGGTTTAGTTGTGGTAGATGTGGTACCTCCCAGAAACCATTCCTTGGGAAGCACCGCATCGTTTCTCCATCCATTTCTCTCCCAGCCGCTGCTTACTACCTGCCGAGACATCTGGCTCCGAGCCCCACGTACCCCCACCTCTACCCCCCGTACCTCATCCGGGGGTACACGGACACGGCCGCCATGGAGAACCGACAGACCATCATCAACGACTACATCACGTCGCAGCAGATGCACCACAACGCCGCAGCCACGGCCATGGCGCAGCGGGCAGACATGCTGCGCGGCTTGTCGCCCCGTGAGCCCTCGCTCGCACTCAACTATGCAGCAGGTCCTCCCCATCCAGGAGGGTTTGGGGCTGTTCCCACGTTTTGGGAACCGGGGCCAAGTAACAGTGCCTCGCTGTCACCCTGACAGTCCTCTCTCTTCTTCCTCCAGGAATCATTGACCTGTCCCAAGTGCCACACCTGCCTGTCCTCGTGCCCCCCACCCCTGGCACCTCTGCCACCTCCATGGACCGCATCACCTACATTCCCGGCCCCCCCCAGACCTTCAGCAGCCGGCACAGCAGCTCCCCGCTCTCCCCAGGTAATGCTGCAGGTTTCTTTTCTCAGGGGAAACCGATTGGGCAGGACTCATTCATGGCTATGAGCTCAGCATGCTGGGAAACACTGGGGATCCCAAAACTTTCCTACCCAGTGATCAGGACTTCCTCACAACAGCTCCTCCCGTTCTGCTGTGGGGAGGTTCTTTGCTTTTCCTCCTTCTTTCCCAAAGTGGGAGCTAGCAAACAGCTTTGTGAGAGGTCAGACCCAGGAGATGTCACCAGGACTACTACTATGTGATTTTCCTGGGCTTTGTCACTCAGGTCACTCTAGTCTGTCCTGCTCCAGGTGACCTTGGATGGAGCCATCTCTTATCTGCTCTGCAGACTCAGCAATGTGAAGGACAGGCAGCATTCCCTGTGGAGAGTGACTTTGTTTGCAGCCCTTTCATTGCCTTTCTGTTGTGTTTCAGGAGGTCCCACGCACTTGACCAAACAGTCGGGATCGTCAGAGCGGGAACGAGATCGGGAGCGTGAGCGTGAGAGGGAGCGTGAAAAATCCATCCTCGTTTCCACCACAGTGGAGCACGCGCCTATCTGGAGACCTGGTAGGCTGGGGGGCAGAGCTGGCACCACGCCTTGGGGCCTTGCTGGGTGGAGGTGGAGTCAGAACTCCAGAATGAAGGGCTGAATCCTTGGCTGTCTGCCCCCAGGTACAGAGCAGTCCAGTAGCCGTTCCTCCTCGCACTCTCACAGCCACCAGCACTCTCCCGTCTCGCCCCGCACCCATGAGACCATCCAGCAGCGCCCCAGCGTGCTCCACAACACGAGCATGAAGATCATCTCCTCGGAGACCCCCACTCCTTCCGTCCTGCGGTACGTCCCCACACACCGTCCTGCCTCTGGCCTTGGGATGGATAGGTTGCTCATTATGAAGCGTTTCCTGGGCACCTTGGAGATGCAGAAGGGTTGTTTTGGCCTTGTCGCAGCAGGAGCACAGCTGGGACTCACAGGAAAGTTGCGATGGGGAGAGGGGAACAGAATGTCTCTGTGTTTGTCCCATGGGCTTTGTTCTCTCTGGTGAATCCATCCAGGCCACATCAGGTATCACACAGCCAGCTATTCTAGCAGGCACCTGGTTGGCAGAGGCTTCATCTGAGCTCCCTCACCTGCTCCAGTATGTGCCACCTCTGTGACCCACGGCAGGCGGTTGGAGCTCAGTGATCTTTAAGGTTCCAGCCTAAAATCATTCTGTGATTCTGTGCTCAAAGCCCACTGAGGATCACAGCCAGACAGTGCCAGTCTTTGGCCAAGCGCTCCCCTTTGCCCCGTGCTTTTCTCTGACCTTTTCTCCATCACCTTTTGCCTTGCAGAACCTCCTCCACCACTACCACGTCACCCATCCGCTCCGCAGCCTTCCCCTCAGCCTCCACGCTGCGCTCCTCCATCAGCGCGGCAGACGGCTACGCGGCCATGCTGGACCCGGCCGTCCTGCAGAAAGAGGCCTCAAGGGCACGGGAATCAAAGGCAGAGCGAGCCCAGACCGACAGCAACGTCTTCACCTCAAAGCTGCCCAGCGGGGCTAGCCTCGAACAGTCGCCTTCACCTATTAAAGCCATGGAGTCGAGGCCTTTACCTTCCTCCGGACCCGGTTCTTCTCATCACTATAGCAGAGGACAGGGGAAAAGCCAGCAGCAGCACCACCACCCTCTGGACCAGCAGCACGCAGCCTCGGGCCCTGAGCACAGTAGAGAAAAGAGTCAAAGTAAACCCTTTTCCATGCAGGAACAGGAGCTCCGAGCACTCGGTAAGACCGCCGCGACAGCGGCCAACTTCATAGATGTGATTATCATGCGCCAAATGTCTTGTGATAAGGGACAGCGAGAAAGAGGCTCGCTGAGTACCAGCTCCACTAGCGATGGTAAGCCACGGGAGGAGGGGGAAGAGAGCTGTGGCCTGGCACCAATTTTATTTCATTATTTCTTATTTTCAATTGTACATTTTGGTTATTGGCTTTGTCAGCTCCCGAAGTGTGTTCGTCCCTCTCCTCCCCGATTGTTACGTTATTGCAGTCATTATTTAGGGATCTTCTCTTCTCCCACACTTCCCAGCCAAGCTCTGTTTTGCAAATGTCATGCAGTTCCTGGTATTGCTTTTACAGACAACAGCAATTTGCTAATTCTGATTTCCCCACCATTAGAAATTCCCAGGCAGTCTGTAACAAACAGTTGTGGGCAATAAATTGAAGGAGCAAAGAGGCAAAGCAAGCATATGAGGATGATGTGGCCATTGGCCACTCAGCACACACGTCCTCACTCATGTCATGCCGTTGGGGTATCCACAGGCTGCAGCTCAGCGTGGCTCTGACCGGGTCCCCTTGCTACAGCTTTGGGCCTGAGAGGTGGGAGCTGCCAGCACACCCTTGCTCATAGAAGTCGTAAGGAGGGCCGTTCCAGTGAGGGTGGCTCACCACACGTCGCCTTTCCAGGACAGCCCAAGGCATCCTACTGGGGCTGGGGCAGTGTGTCAGTGGGGCAGGGTGCATCTGGGCACCGCTCAGCATTGCCAGCTCTGCCTGGAAGGGGCGGTTTCTAAGAATGGATTACAAGGAGGGTGAGGGTCTGTAGGGCAGAAGTTGTGAGTGTTGCCCAACCCTGGCTGAGCTGACAGGAAAACAAGAACCTTCTCCCGATCCTTAGCCCCACTCCATGGAATTCTGACCCATCTTGCCTCAGTTTCCTCACTCTTAAAAAGTAACGTTGATCCATTGCAAATCAGCACATTTTGAACCTTGAGTCTCTGCAAAGTATTTAAAAGGCAGACAGAGGACAAAAAGAACATCTGTGTATTTGAGGAGGGGGAAGAGCATGAGGCAAACCTGCAGGGGTTGAGCCTGGGTCCTGACTCTTTTGCTGTCACTGTGAGCTGCGTGTTCCCTCCATCTGCGGGATTCCCCAGATCTGCGGGAATGCGGTGCAGATCCCACTGAGCCCTAGGGTTCAGCCAGACCCCGTCCACTTCTTTCTTCCCTCTTTGCTGAATGCACAGCTGCCCACCAGCGACCACGCAGTGCTAGGGAACAGCTAAGTAACTCCCAATTTTAATGCCCCTCTCACCTTTATCCAGGCTTTCACGGCGGATACAGCCCTGACCGGATCGAAGCCGTGAGTCCTGTCAGCTCGCCCAGCCTATCCCATGAGAAAGGGGCCAAACTGCTGCAGGACATGGAGAAGGGGCACGGGGAGCACGACCCAAGACAGAAACAGCAAGGTGAGAGCAGGGGCCCGGTGCCGTGCTGAGATGGTGTTCAGCCATCGGGAAACGGGACACGAGTGTCAGCTTACTTCAGCTCTGCTCTTTTTGCCTTCTCCAGCCTCTCTGAAGGCCTCAGGCCCTGAAGCAGCCCACCTGCAGCACCTCCGGCAGCCTGACGGCCTGCAGCCCCAGTGCCAGCCCCTGCAGTCCAGCCAGAGCGTCAAGGGCATGAACCAGCGGGTGGTCACACTGGCCCAGCACATCAGTGTAATTAAACTGGTTTTCTTTCCTCTGGAGGGAGGAGGGAAGGGCCATGTTTAGAGCTTATATGAAATATATCTGGTGGGGAGGGCCCGGGAGTGATGCTAGAGACTTGGTGTAGAGCCAGAGAGAGCAAAGTGCATTGGATGCGTTCATCACAGGTCCTTGTGTCCCAACCTAGCTCATCGCAAGAGCTATTGCTGACAGGGCACAGAAGTTACATCCCTGCAAGGCCTTACCAGCCTAATTTCCTCCTGCTAGTCTTTAGCTGACTCCTGTAAAAAGTAAGAAATAAAACCCAACTCTTCTTCTGACCCAAGGATTTCTTCTTCTAGGAGGTCATCACCCAAGACTACACACGCCATCACCCCCAGCAGCTCAATTCCCACATCCAGACCCCGGTGTACTCCTTCCCTGGGGCTGCGTGCCCCGTACTGGACCTGCGCCGCACCCCCAGCGAGGCATACCTGCAGCAGCAAGAGCATGCAGTGGCTTCCAGGATCTCCCCACAGAACGAAGGAGGCAAAAGGTGAGCTCAGAGAGTTGAGTCACAGCAGACACAGACAGGTTCTGCCAAGCAGTAGCCATGGCCATGGTTGGTTGGGTTTTGAGTATCTCCCTTGATGGAGACTTCAGAACCTCCCTGGACATACTGTCCCAGTGTTTAAGCACCCTCACAGTCAAAAAAGTGTTTTGTGTTCAGATAGAGTTTCACTCATTTTGGTTTGTGCCCACTGCTTCTTTTGCTGTCTCAATCCTCAGTCTCTGGCACTGAGCAGTGACCTTTCAGACCAAAAATGGTTCCAAAAAAGCCCACAAAGAAACATACTTTCCACTGGTTCAGAGTAAATTTTACCTTCGTTGTTCCTAGTGATTCTTGTTGCTTCAGGCAGCACTGTTATTTCTTTTGTTATTTTTGCCAAATCATGCAGATAGCACTAGAAAGTATGATTGAGTTGGAAAAAGTGGGAAATGTGGGGATGGTGTCTGTCCTCCCACCCCAGCATCAGAGTTCAGTGAAATCCAGGTATGTCCAGGAAGCAGAAGGTCTCAAAATTTACAGTTCCTTGTCGGTAAATGCCATTATTTCCCTCAGCTCTGCATGGTCTTAGGGTTGGATTTGTAAAGTCAGGGGAGAGAGCCCAGCCCTGGCCAGCCAGAGATGAAAACAAAACAGAGAAAAAAAAACATAGGAAGAACAAAAATGTAAATTCCCAGAACCGCCTATGAGGAATTCCTTGTGGGCTCAACCCCGGCCACCTCCCAGGCTGCAGTTGGAGGGCTGCGTCCCCCCGGTCGTCCCACACGGGCCCACCATGGCCCTGCAGTGAAGTGGATGGAGATGGTGGGTGCTGCCCTCCTGTGCATTAGCAAATATAGTGGAGAATCACAAGCTGTGTCCCCAGAGCATTGATGTCCACCCTCCGGAGGAATTGCATCCCTGCAAACGCAGGAGTGGACAGATTCTGGGGCTGAGCTCCAGCTCTGCTCCCTCGTGGCATCCCCCCCTGGGACGTTGGGGGCATCACTGCCTGGCTTGCTGCCTGGAAATCTGGGCCACATCTCCGCTCAGCGCTGCTCAGCAAACGCCTGCAGTTCGGAAAAGCGCCCAAACTGCACTGCTCCGAGGGCTTGTGTTAAATGGTGCCAGGAGCCCACGAGGGTGGGGAGCTTGGCTTCATTCCTGCTGTACTGCGAGCTATTTCAGTCCTTCCCCATCACCCCACACGGACACTGAGCGTGTTGCAGTGCACCGATCGCATCTCCCCATCGCCGTCCTCAGGTCCCCGGAGCAGAGCAAAGCCTCAGCTGGCGGCGGGTCGGACAACTGTATCGAGCCCGTGTCTCCACCAGACGGCGTGGGAGAAGCGGAGCACGCCAAGAGCGCCACGTACCCGATCCTGTACCGTGAGGGCGAGCAGCTGGACCAGAGGTACTGCGCAGCCATCCCCACGCTCACCTCCACCCAGAGCACGACCCCATCCCTGGGCCCCATCCCTGCTGAGCTGGAAGCTCTGCTGTTGGCGGCTTTGATAATCATGCAGCGGGGCCAGCTGGCTCCCACAAGCCATCCGTGGAGCTGGCCTCTGCGCTGCGCCTCCTAGGACGTGGCCACGCTGCTGCGTGCTGCTCAGCACTGCAGCCTGGTTGTGTTCCCATCCCTTCTGCTGCTGCTTCCCAAGGGCCCTCTTCAGTCCCATCTGAGGCATCTTTCTGTTGAAACTGATTCCCTGAATGTTTGGCTGAGCAACAGATCTGCTCTTGGGGAACTGATTTTTAGGTCTGAAGGAGTTGAATTGGGCTCATTTATTGAAAGGTGGGAAGAATTAGGGCATAGATTTTTTCTTGCAGACGGAAGCAATGTCACATCCCGGGTCATCATGGAAGGATATAAGGAAAAAGGGATTTTCGGATATGAGGAGGAAGTTTTTTACAATAACGGCAGTGAGGCACTGCACCGAGTGCCCAGAGAGATGGTGGTGCTCCATCCCTGAGGTCTGTGAGCACTGATGGAGCTGTGAGTGTCCCTGTGCACTGCAGGAGTGGGACCAGACAACTTTCGGCAGTCCTTTCCAACGCTAATGGTTCTATGATGGGTTGGATATCCCAGATATCTCAGGAGCCCTGTACTGATGATGAGGAGTTGCGCTAAGAGAAAAGTGCAGCTCTAGATAGGATATCATGACCTGGACATTGCAGAGGTTTCTGATGGCTTTTTGCTTTGCAGGATGGGGTCCAAGTCCCCAGGAAACAACACTCAGCCTCCAGCTTTCTTCAGTAAGCTGACAGAGAGCAACTCTGCCATGGTGAAGTCCAAGAAACAGGAGATCATCAAGAAGCTCAGTACGACCAACAAAAATGAGACGGAGTACAGTAAGGACATGGGGATCTTTACTTTGGGGCACAAGGGGAAAAGCCTTGAGGACACATGAAGCGAAGGAGGTTTGGGGAAGAGTGCTGTTGTGTTGCAGGCTGCGAGCTCCCAGCCAGCTCTCTGCATCATGCCGTGGTTTCTTGGGAAGTGCAAGCACCAAATGCTTTTCATTGCATCTGGGGAAGCGATGGGAGCCTTCCCAGCTGCGTATCTCCATGCTGTGGGGCTGTCAGTCCCACCCTGTGGCAGCGCCAGATAACCTCAAAAGGAAGGAAATAATGAGCTGAGCATGGAGGAGACTTACAAGCAATTGATATTTTAATGAATGGCCAGCCAAACTGAATCCTTCCTCCTTGAGGTGCATCTCTCCCAAACGTTACTTTAATCCTTACGTCAATATTGGTGTAACTCTGTAAAACTAACCAGGCTGGCTTATATTAAAAATCCAGCCCATTCATTCATTAACCACTAATAGAGTAGATAGGATCATAATTTAATTTAGCCCTGCATTATACAGTCAGTACTAATTCAATTTGAATCCATCTTACAACAGCTGCATTGGATAAAAGCAACTGAGCTGTCTCGTCTCCTGGATGATGTTACCATGAGCCAACAGTATTGTTATGCCCCTTTGGGGACGTGCAGCTAAACCCCATGACCTTCCACACTTTTCCTTATCAAGGGAAAATATACAGAAATAGGAAACACCTTTTATTTGATGAGAATTTCTGTTATTCTAAGGAAAGCATTATCCAAGTCAAATAGCTCAGCTAAGAGGGAAAATATTGATGTAACGTTTCTTCTCCTCCTCCTCGCCCTCCCCACTGCCCAGACCTGCTCCTTGGGTATGGAGGACTGGAGCCTGTGGGAATCCCATAGGCGGGAGAGGGTTTAACTTCATAGAGCTCTCAATCCAAAGGGCTGGAGGGAGGGATTGCAGTGCTGGGTGTGAAGGCATCTCCCTGGGATCTGCTTCTCTGCCATTTCCCAAGATGTGACTGCTGGCCTTTAGGCAGAGCTGCCCCGGGGCTGGGGGCTGCTGTCAGCCTGGGCGCTGCTGTGGAACACGAGCTCTCCCAGCTCCATGGCTCCAGAACAGCACTGCTCTGTACTCAAGAGCTTCTTTGTTTCTCCCCAGATGTTGGGCAGCCTGGGACAGAGATTTTCAATATGCCAGCGATTACTGGAGCAGGTAACTCATACTGTGTCTCTATTGTGCCTCATTCCATACCAAGTTCACAGCTATCCAGAGCAGGAAGATAGGGTGGTTGGAGCATCTCCGTTCTTCCTTCTGCAATAATGCCAAGAGTGGCATTGCTGAGGCTGCAGCCTCACTGCCCTCCGTCGCTCCCTGCTGTTGCGTGCAGTGTGACTCCTCTGAGAGCTTCACAGAGGATGAGAAAGAGTCAGAGCTGTGCAGAGCTGAAGGGCAGTGCAGGAGCTAAACTGGAGGTCTGGAGCTTCCCGCAGGCTCAGCACCCTCCCCAGATCTGCACCTGTGGCTTTTGGCCCAGCTAGGAAAGGAAGAGAGGGAGCAAAGAGGGATTGAAAGCAGTCCTACAGGGTTGGGCAGTGGGGGCTTCGCAGACGTGGGGCAGGTCAACCTGAGGGAGGAAGATGGCATGAAACCTCTGCCACCAGCTTCTGGCATAGCTGCAGAGAGGTCTGTGTGGGGACAGAATGCCAACAGGAGAGTCCCAAAGGACTCTCTGCCAACCAAAGTTGGCAGCACTCGGCCCTCACTGTCTCACCTGCCCAAAGGCAGAGGTGGATGCACTCCCCCAGCAGCACCTCGAGGAGATAGGGCCCCTTGCTGCAGTGCTGTGGCATAGCCATGCTCTCCCAGAGCTGTGATGTACTGCTGGACAGGAGGCACATCCCATAGGTGCTGTGTACCTGCCCCCCTCCCCATGGAGATCCAGCCCTGCCAGCAGAGCAGCTTTCTCAAAGGAAATCCCCACTGAGAAGTATTAAATAATACTTAATGATTAACACCTCCTCCAGTGGAGGATGCCTCTGGGTTGTACTGTTTAATTATGAGGAGGAATGACCAAATTTCCCCTCCAAGGGAAGGAGCAGGGAGTGCCTTGCACACTTCTGTGCTGCTCTGCCTCAGCGCAGGTCCCGAGCCCAGGGCTGTGGGCACGGATTGTGCTGCAGGAGGGCAGTGCACTGTGGGACGTCTGTGGCAGGCAGAATTTATGGGGTGAAGCCCAATGTCCCAAGAGCATCGCCTGGTTCCAGCTGCTCATAAGCACAGGGAGCGGGGGGTCTGGAGGGGGCAATGGGGGCAGCCTGCTCCTTTCCAGGGATATGAACCCCCTGGGACAGGGCGAGCTGGGGGCTGTCAGGGGATTCTAATGCCGGCCTGCTGTTCTTGTGTCTGTATTTTGCCCTTGCTTGTTCCCTGTAACCACCGCGTTGGGAATGACGGTCGCGTGGCTGAGCCTAGTGCCCTCTGGTCCCTGCGCTGCACTATAACTGCATGGCTTCTGACACTCACTGCCACTCGGACATACACCTTGCCTCTGCAGCCTGTCCCTCAGCTGCGGCCAAGCCCAGGGGGACCCCATGGGGGGGTTGGGGCGAGGAGGGACTGAAGGACCCACCCTGCCCTGCAGGCTGCGTGCCCCTCTCCCACCTCCTATGCTGATGCCAAATCTGGGCAGTTCTTTCCAATCCAGTTTTTACGTTTTTTTTTCTAAGTGCCCCCTCTTCCTCCCCTGTCTCTCCCTCCTTGGGAAGCCCCAGCCTCCAGTTTCTCCACACAAACATATTGCATCCGTACGTGCATCTGTGCGGACTCCCCACAGCCAGGCACTGAGCCAGGTGGGAGCGCAGCCCCCTCCTGCTGCACCCCAGGGCTCAGCATAGACCCTTCCCCACTTCCTCTGAGCCCTCGGCCCCATCTCAGCCCCTTCCCCTGCCAGGCCCTGGGGCGGGATGGAGTGGGGAGGAGGAAGAGGAGGAGGAGGAGGAGGAGGGGGGCCAACATGCGTTGCAGAGCTTTACAGAACAAGATGACAACATTTGTTGCTTTGCGAGAATGTGCTGACTGTTTGTTTCTTCCCTCCTCCCTTGTCTCCTTTCTCCCCTTTCCCCGTCCCCCCATCTTTCTTCTCATTTGGCTCCCCCCCACCTCCCGTCCCCTCTTTCCTCCCCTTCCCGTATCTCCCAGGGCTAATCAGTTGTAGGAGCCAGTCGGTCCAAGAGAATTCCAGTACCAACATGGGGTTGGAGGCAATAATTAGGAAAGCCCTAATGGGTAAATATGACGAGCAGTGGGAAGAGCGCTCACCTCTCAGTGCCAATGCTTTTAACTCTCTGAATGCCAGTGCAAGCCTGCCCGCTGCTATGCCCATAACTCCTGCTGATGGACGAAACGAGGACGTGCGCTCCTTGCCAGGTCTGCAGCCCTCTCCACCTTCACTCTCTCTGTATTATTAATTCTCAGCATTTCTGTTTCCCCTTTTGTGGGTGGATTTGTTTTTCCCCCCATTTTTGTTCATTTTGGTTTTCTTTTCTCCCCACCCCAGCTTCAAGCTTTGTGAATCCGCTGATTAATCCCAGTCTTGTTTGATGTTCATTTAATAGTCTCAGAAGGTGCTGATGCTTTCTCTAAACCACTGACCGTGCTCCTTTCCCCATTCCCCACTGTGTTTTTTTAATACCTCCTTTTTTCTTTTTTTTTTTTGTTTTAATCACGTAAAGGAGGTTTATGGGATGGGGAAGCCAACACCCAAAAGACTAAAGCAATAAACCTGTATTTAGAGCCACCCCAAACTGTTCATAAAACCCCATCCCATGCCCACACAGCAGGAGGGAGTGTTCAGATCCAGCACTGCCTTCCCAGAGCTGGGCTCCAGAGCTGCTCCAAGCCATGAGCAGGTGCAGGGGACACAGGGGAGTGCCATGATTCTCTCCCCAGGCTCAGGGTGTCAGTGCTGAGATGGGCAGTGCCTGGAGGAAGAGAGAGGACTCACATACAGAGACAGGAGGGATAGATGGGGATGCCATCTGAGAACAGGACTGGGGCACACTGAGTTTTTAGTGCCTCGGGGGGGTTTGCTCAGTGTCGTTTCTGCACACCCTCAGCTTGGGAAGGGAGCCCCAGTTTGTTTGAGGTGTGCATTTGTGCCCCACACAGAGGGCTTGATGGGTGCTGGGGCAGTCTCCAGCCCAGCGATGTGTGGGGGCATGTGGTGCTGAGCCCTGCCCAGCTGGCAGCCAGCGCTCCACAGCTTGCTGCAGGCATGCTCTCTGGCTGCTGCATGAGCCCAGCAGCTTCTGCCACCCATGCTTCCCTGTGCCCGCTGAGGTCTGCCTAGGGCAGGTGGGGTGGGACAAGAGCCCATCCGTCCCCTTTTGGGAGCTCTGTCCTGCTTAGCTGGGCTAATGTTCCCAGCACAGAATGTTCTGTCTCCTAAACCTTAAAAATCTGGCTGAAACATGGCCAGAGATTGTGCTGTAAGGATGGATTAACAACCACAGAAATGAGGGACTACAGCCCTGTATAGCTATGGGGTCCCTGGCGCTCCCATCGCCCCGTGCAGGGCGAGCTTGCCTCCTGCCACCAGCACCTTGCAGGCTTCAAACAGCACGCGGGGCTGGGGAAGCGCAGAGGGGTGCACGCACTCTGTGCCCAGTTTTCCCCCAAAGTCAGTCACGGCTCCATCCTAGCAGGGCCGGCTGATGAGCAGGCAATTCTCTTTGCAGCAGGAGGGGGGAAGCCAAAGATCGCCGCCAGACCCAACAGCCGCAAGGCCAAGTCGCCGGCGCCCGGCCTGTCCTCTGGTGAGCGGCCGCCATCCGTCTCCTCGGTGCACTCAGAGGGGGACTGCAACCGGAGGACGCCCCTCACCAACCGTGTCTGGGAGGACCGGCCGTCATCTGCAGGTATAGCATGGGGAGGGGGACATGTCCCTGAGGTCTCCCACTGGTCCCACAGCACTGACCCTCTGCTCTCTGCTCCACACAGGCTCGACGCCGTTCCCCTACAACCCGCTCACCATGCGGCTCCCCAGCGGGGTGGTGACAGCGGCCCCGGCTGTGCCACTGCCACAAGGAACGCCTGGCGGGCAGCACCATGCCTGGGACGAGGAGCCCAAGCCCCTGCTCTGCTCCCAGTACGAGACCCTTTCGGACAGTGAATGAGGCGAGCCAGGGGCAGGGAGACGGCGACCAAAACGAAGGCGCGGGGAGCGAGGTGCCCGGGGCCTGGCCCCGCTGGCTCTCATGAGCAAAGATGCAGGAGCAGAGCTTTTTTTTCGGTTTTTAATTTTTCTTTCTTTTCCTTCCTCTCCCAACCGGCCAGTTTGGTGGGGATTGTGGGGATTATTTTTCTTTGTTTTTTTGTTTTTTTGTTTTTCCTGTTTTTTTTTTTTGTTGTTGTTGTTGTCGTTGTTCTTGTTGTTCTCAACATCTGGAAACGTCTGCATCTTCTTCAGTCTAAGAAAGAAAAAAGAAGCCTTAACGAGACAAAACCCAAGGATCCCATCTTTGTCCTTGCCAGCATTGCTGGGCAGTGACCCTGCACACCATGTCCCAGGGCTGCGCGCACACAGACGCTCTGCTCCATGGCGCCGGGCTCCGTGGGGCCGTGCCACGGAAACACAAAACCTTGAAACGGTTTAACAACAACAAAAACAAAAGATTTAAAACGCTTCATAGGATTGAACCCGATTTGGTTTCCCTCGGCAGGGTGGGAGCTGCCATCCCCGCCGCGCAGGACGCGTCAGCTCGATGCGCTTTGCACGCAGCTGGGGGAGCAGGGAGGGCGTGAAGAGCCATTTCTGAGAATATTGCTTGTCCCTTCGGTGGCAGAGGGCCTGGGCTCCATCGGTGTGGGAGGAGATTCCCCGTGCTGCCCGCAGACGGGCTCGGTTGCTTTAAGTGCATTGTTTTCTGAATGGTGAGAAAAGGCAATTGTAAATTGTATTGGTCTACAGGGTATATTTTTGATACCTTCGGTGAATTATGTCGATATTTTACGCAAGGAAGGACTTAAACAAAACACAGTATTACATGCTGTAAAAGAGGTTCTGTTCTTACACGCAGGCTTTGATGTGTTTGTCCATTGTATGGAAATGTTTAAAAAAAAAAAAAAAAAAAAAAAGAGATGGTAACAGTGATCCATCAAAGTCATCTGTAAGTCAGGAGAATGTATAAACTTAGTTTAAAAAATAATCTTGCCATGGTTGCAGGGCCCCCATGACGTACACCGCTGCTGACTGAGCAGAAAGCCTTTGCTGGTTGCAGGCATTGGTTCTCCAGAGCCCTCCGGAGCTGCCGGGTGTGGGGCAGCGCGGCAGGGAGCCAGCGGGGCAGGGAGCTCACAGGAGAATTTAAAAAGAAAAAAGAAAAAAAACAAGAAAAAGAAAAGGAAAAAAAAAAAAAGTTTTTATTGTATTTTTGTGATACACATGAATGCTCTACTTTACATTATTTTTTTCATTCCATGATGTTGGATCATATCTGCAGTTACATGGTTAAAGAACAAAAATATTAGATTTTTTTTTTTTTTCATTCACTTCTGCTTTTCTCGCTCCGGGGGAAAAAAAAAAAATGGCAAAAAAAAAAAAAAAAAAAAAAAAGTATTAAATGCTTTGCATTCTATACGCTAGAGGAAACAAGAGCACGGCACAGACTTCCCGCAGCCCGCAGCAGCTCTGACCTGCCAGGCAGTGAGCATCGCCCGGTCACCTCTCCATGGTTCTTTCTTTTCCCCCTGCAATGATTCTGATTTCAAATCAAGAGAACGATGGTGTTTGTTGTTTGTTTGGGGTATGGGTTTTTTGGTTTGGTTTTTTTTTTGTTTGTTTTTTTGGATTTTTTTGTTTTTTACAATGTACAGGTTTTTAACGTTCATCGATGTTTGTGTCTTTTTTTTTGTGTTTTGTTTTTTTTTTTTTTTTTTTTTTTTTTTTTTTAAAGACAAACAAGACAATGCACAACGACGTGGAAGCGTTTCCATTCCCAGGTTATTGCTGCTGGTATCTCCCCGGCTCTGAGACGCAGAGCTGACAGAGCTGATGTCTGGGCATAACGCTATTCAAAGTGTCACAGATTTTTCTGGGAAAAGTCCAGGTTCGACCCATCTTCCAAACCGCCTCTTCAACCTTTTCAGAGAGAAAAAGAAAAAAAAAAACAAAAAAAAACACAACAAAGAATAAAGTTACCACTTGGCACAGTAGTGCTGCTTTGGTGTCTTGAAGAGAGGCCGAGAGAGGCGCAGGTCGCTGCAGGTTTCGTGGAGCTGCTGGATGGGGGGCAGCCCTGGCAGCGCTGGCCATGCCGGTGTTGGCACTGAGGGACGCAGCCTGGGGCCGAGGCGCTCCTCACCACAGCATTTGTGAGGGCGGCAGCGGGCAGCCTTTGGGTTGCTGTCATGGCGCTGCCACCCGGCCAGGGCATCCTGTCACATCTCCTCCTGCCTTTTCCCCCAAGCTCTGGCTGTAGCCAACCCCGCTGCCGCCAGGGCTTGGCTGTGGGACATCCCGTGCCGCCCGGCCTGAGGCACGCTGCCTGAGCCCTGTCACGTTACCCCGCCTCCCCTGAGGAGGCCTCACAGCCTGGTTGTTTTCTTCTCGTTATCCCTTCGTGTGCCCAAAGCAAAGGCGCTGTCAGGGCTCCCTGAGCCCACAGTGAGGGGCTGCGGTGCTGTGGAAAGCTGTGAGGTTTTGGTGAGGTGACGTCCGCCATTTTGGGGCCGTTGGTTCACTGGGCTGGGAGTGTCCCTGGCTGCAGGCAGGGGACAGGAGGAGCTGCCTTTGGCAGTGCGTGTGGGGTTGGCTTCACCCGGGGAAGCTCTCCTCCCTGCCTGCTGCTCTCTGTCCTGTTCTGTCCCTGCTGTCCCTCCGCAGGCCCAATCCAGCAGCACAGGGGGACAAACAAGGAGGCGGCAGCTCTGAGCCGCTTTTGGTAGAGCAGAAAGCACCCTCCAGGTGTAAGTTGATTAACTTGGGTAAAATCCATGAGTTTACCACACGCTGGGAAGGAGGTGCATGGCCATGCAGAGGGACGGGCCGTGAGGCTGTGTTTTTGGGAAGCTGGGAGCTGCTGCTCCTCCAGGCTGTGAGCACAGCTGCCCTTCCTTGCCCTGCTGGTCGCAGGCTCTGCTGTCACCCTCTTTTCCCCCAAATCACCCACCTGCTGTGGCTGCAGCCCCCAGCACCCCATATAGCCCCAAATCCCATGGCAGGTCCTTGCCGATGCGTCCTCGTGCTGCCAACCACCGTGCATCCCCATCCAGCAGTCAAGGAGGAGGAAGGCGTGTTAAACCATCAAAAAAAACCCCAAACAACCCAAGTTTAAAGGTAACATTAACCCACTTTGTAATTTGTACAAACAAATTATTGGGCAATTTATTATTTGAACTGTACCGGGGGGAGGGGGAGGGAAGAGGGGAAGGATATCTATTTTTTGTGCGACCAAACTGTGCATAGCTGTTTTGAAGTGAGCTGTATGATAGACAGGGCTGTACATAGAAACCATGAGGTGTAAATATTTACCCAGCTTACTCTGAAGGGGAGATGTTCTGCTGCTGAAGGTGAAGGGCTTGTTCACTGTTACTTTGCTCAGCACGCCCACCAGCAAGCGGTGTGGGCAGCAGTGGCTGAACACTGCCTGACTGTTGAAATAATAAAAAAGCAAACAAACAAACCAAAAAAAAAAAAAAAAAAAAAAAAAAAAAAGCTTATTTGCCAGCAAAATACAACTCTCCTGCTTCTTTTGCATGCATAACGCCAGGGAGAGCAAGTTGGTGGCACAGTGGGGGTGGCAGTGGGGGTGGGGGGGAGCCTGCAGCGATGGGGTGCATCTGTAGGTGCCAACAGAAAAATGGGCTGAAAAAAGGAGGGAAAAAGATACTGGTGACTGTGCAGCATCCCCAGCCCCAACCAAGGCCTGGTAGCAGTCCCGTCTGCCCCCTTGGGACACATGTGCCTCTCTCTCCCTGTCAGTCAGCCTGAAATATCTTGCTCAGCTCTAAGAAGGGGTTCTCCTCTCGCTCTACTTTCATTTTATTTTAATAAGCTACTGTCTGCAGCTCCCCAAAAACACAGAGGCCTCTTCCCCGCTCCTTGTACCCCCCAGACTGTTTCTGTTAGTTTTTTGCAGGGGAAATGGAAAACCAGCCCAAAACAGCCCCCTGGAGCTTTGGGAGTGGGGAGGGGGCCAGGATGACTCTGGAACCACTGAAATAAATGCCACAAAATGGACACCTTGGCTTTGATGGTCTTTGAATAGCAGCCAAGGAAAATATTGTCCCAAATTAAATGAAAGAAAATAGACGTTCTGGTGATGGACAAATCCTCACAAGCCCCGTAAGGAATTATTGGAGAAGCTAATTAGCTGCTACCTAATTAACAACTGCAACAGAAGCACTGGTAGCTGCTTGCTGGTCTGTATTGCTTTACCCCTGATACCAACCCCATGGGTTTTGGCTGACTTCGACTGGGGTGCAGCCATCAGCAACCCTTTCCATGTCTATCGCTATGGGTTTGTTTTGTGGCAAGAGTAGTTTGCGTTTATATCTCAGAAATGGCTCAAGGAGCAAAGAGCCCCTGGGCTGTACTGCAAAGGGGCCTGGAGGAGGTTTTATTTCGTAGCAAATGGGCTGTGATGGCAGGGCAGAATGGTATGTCCATGTGTGATTATATGGAATTTTTCTCATTGGAGGAATATTACTTGGTTGTGCACCTGGGGCCTTCAGCTGCCTTTTCTGGGGGCCCACAAATTGTTTTATAAAAAGTAACGATACTCCAATTTTCCTCCTGAAAGGAGCAACAAACACCCCTGCTTACAGGCATAAGGCACAGCATTTTGGGTGCTCGAAGTCTGTAGTGAAAATGCTGAGTCACCGCCTGAAGCAGTGATGGAGCACCTGGTGGGAAGGCAGGGCCAACCCAAGGGAGCTCAGGTGGAGGCAATGTGCCTGATTGTCCAGGAGGGGTGGAGCCAGGATCCAGCCCTTCCCAGACCTCATTTAAGTGTTGGCAGTGGAGGAAGAAGGATCTTGTTGGAGATTCCTGCATACTTGAGGCATTCTGAAGGTAAGTAGATTTTTTTTTTTTCCTTTGTTTCTATGCCCACAGCTGTTACATTTGAGCAAGTTGTCATTTGCTGCAGCCTGGGGCCTTTGCTATTCTGCTGCTATCGCTGTACTTTCTATTGAGTTACAAACCCAAAGGGACTGTTAGGCTTCTCCAGGCTGTGGAGGGTGCTCTAAGGCTGTGCATAGCCCTCGTTGCTTTATATGTGTGCCTGGGGCTGTGTGGTGTGAAGGCTCCTGGCCCTGTGGTGGGGAAGGGCACTTGGGCATCCAAAATTCTAGGCCATACCTTGAGCCATTTCCTCCAGCCCCATGCACGTCCTTCAGCCAACCAAGCAATGTCTGTGGTAGAGATCTGCTGGCTTCTTGGGCTTTTGGACCCCTGACACCAGTGATGGTGTTTTATTGAGGTTGGGAGAAAGGTTTGCTGCTCTGAAGACGCTTGGAGTAAGTCAATAAACAGCACCAATTGAAGTAGCAATGCTTAGCTTCTTGCATCAGGATTTTGGCAGTGATGAGGTCTGACAACCATTGCTTTCATTGATAACTCACACTGATGTCGACAAAACAGAAGGTGAGAAATTTCCAAGGCCAAAAGCTTATGATTTAATGATGGAAAACGTTAGACCTACTTAAAAAGCTCTCACATACAGAGAGGAAAATGAAATGGGATGAAAGCAGATGGCTTTGAAAACCAGCAATAAAAGTCAGAAATCCAGACTTGGATTTTGCTTTGGTGGCAGATAGGGATTGTGGAGGGGGGAGAGAAGATAGAAGGATAGTCCCTGGTGGCTTTGCCCTGGACAGGGCTGTGAGGCACAGCAGTGTTGTGACTTTCTCCTGATGATGAATCTATGTTGAGTTACAATTGAGGGGTTGGTGTCCCTCCCACCCAGTGCTCCCCTTTGTCAGCAATGCTGCGATGTCCTTGGCTGTAAGTGCACAACCTGTGGAGTTGCAGGGTGCTGGACTGGGAGTGAGCTTCATCTGGAGAATGCCCTGCTTTTTTGTCAGCACCATGCTGAGCTTGGCAGGGTGCTTTCACTTAGAGGAAGTAGAAGCTATCAGTGAAGATCAATCTTTGGCCAGATATTTCTGCTGATGCTTTCCAACTTCTTGTATTTATTAGTCATTTGCCATCTCTCTGAGGACTGTACACATGCTCAGTTCAGAGCAAACCCTCCTGTGGTATTTACTAAGGAGATGCTGGGGGATAGGAAGCATTGACTGCACTCGCTGCAGCTGTGCTAATGATAACTTATTTCCAGCTGTCATGTGCTGCTCTGTGGAAGCAGTGGATAGATGCATGAGACTTGGCCCAGCTTTGTCCGACATCCAGCCAGTGTTTGCTGCTACTTTGTCCTGAGCTGCACAGAAGGCAGAGTGTCTGCCAGAGGTCAGAGCAAGGAGGCTGGCCGGTGCCTGGAGCTGGGCACCAGCTGGACCCAATCAGGTCTTTTCCCTGTGGGGTGTTAATCCTGGGCCTTGGGTGAAGGCCATCTCCAGCTTTTGTGGTTTTGGAACAGAAAAGAGCTCCATTCTGTTCAACAAACCCTCATGCCTTGTCTCCGTACCCAGATAACAAGGCACAGCCATTTGAAGTGGTGCTGGCTCCTTCGATGAGAAACACATCCAACTTCCCTGCACTTACCCCATTTTTAACCTACCAGGATTCAGTTAGTCCCTTCAGGCTGTCAGAGCATCCTGCTGCCTGTCAGACTGGAGCTGCCTCCTGCACCCACTGGGGAAGGAGAAACCAAGCAGCAGAGGTTCCTCCTTTGTGGAGGTGAACAGTCTTTTTATTAGGTCCAGATGTTCCTTTTTGCCCCGGGCCGTGCTGGGAAGTAAAGCAACATGTTAATGTTGGCTGGGAGAGCCTTGCTGGAAACACGCTTGAAGGAAGTGGGGTTTCTCCTGCACCCCCACTTTCAGAGTGCCGTTGTGAGATAGAGCCAGCACAGGAGGCACAGGCACCAGAAATGGGGTTGATGTGAGCAGCCCCGTTCCTTTCGGTGACCAAAGATCTTCCAACAGCAAGTGTGGTTTTTGCCACCCACTCCCCAGAGCCATCTGGTACCCTCTGCAAGCAGCATTGCAGTACAGCACCGGTGGAGCAGACTCAGCTGGGCTCACACAGGATGCAGTGCCAAGCCTGGGGGCTTCTGAAACACATGGCTTGTTAACAGCATGCTCCAGCCATGGCTGGGGCTTATGCCGAGGGCTGGTGCTGCCAGATGCTTATAAGGGCTGGGGGACTTGCAAAAGGCCAGGGCAGCAAAGTTCAATGCAAGAGCAGTTCTGTGCTAAACCAAGGGCCTTGAGCCTGGAGTGCTGCCCTGCTGCTGTAGCCTCTGGTTCTGTCTATACTGATAAATCTATGTGGCAAAGGGTGCTCTAAGATACTGCTATCATCCCATAATCATGGAATGATTTGTGTTGGAAGGGACCTCAAAAATCATAGTGCCCCACTGGAAGCTGGACCTGAAGCTAATCCCCACCTTGTGGCCCCACACGTTGCAGTCAGGAGCTCCATAGCACAGCGTGGCTGGGCACTGGGACGTCCCTGTGATGCCCCACAGGAGGCAGCTGAGCTGTGCTCACTGAGCAGCCATAGCCAATGGCCTGGAAGTGCAGGTGCTAAAAAAAAATCCCTGTCAGAAGTGAGTGGAAGGGGAAGAATACAAAGGCATTTATTTCCTGAGGCATTTGTCAGTAAGACAAATGTGTTTTCTGAAATGTGCTGCCTTTTCCTAGCTGGCCTCCCACACAAGCTCCAAACAGGCTCGCACAGCATGAAGCGGGCTGGTGGCATTTGTCCTTAGTGACCCAATGCTCGTGGCCTCGGATGAAGAATTGTTTGGATCACTGTTTATTATCAGTAAGCAGAGCGTATTGGAAGGAAGTGACAGATTTCAGCACTACATCTAGAACTGGTTTATTGCTGGTGTGCACCTCTTGCCCTTATTATTTATGTTGAAAATGATAAATGAGGGATTGATGATTCTAGGTGGTTTATGAATAATCAGGTCATTTTGCTGGAGCGCCCCAGGGGAGGGTAATGTTTCTACAATCCTCCATCAAAGGGAATGCAGCTTGCACTCACATGTGTGCATGCATGCTTGTGCTGTGTTGCGTTGCACTCAGTCTCCTTCATGTTTCAAGGAGCTGCAAATAGCCACTGAGCTTAGGGTCTGATGTGAGAGAGGAGCCCCTGGGAGACTGTTTGAATGTTTTTGTATATAGAAATGTCTGATCACTGGGCTGAGAATGGGCTCGGGAAGGGAATCTGGAGGTGGTTAACTGAGAGGAGAGTATTTTTACACCAGAAATATGCTGTCCGCCTGTTTGCGGAGTGGGAAGGATGCAGTGAGCACCAAAAGCTTGGCAGGATGAGAGCGTTCATCCTTGTGGATGTGAACTCTCCATCTGTCTGAGGGTGGAACTGTTTGGATCCAGCATCATTATTAGAAGCAGAAAATAGAGTTCATAAAACTCCTTTCTTATGCCCCAAAAAGTAATTCAAGGAAACCTACTTGAGAACAAACTATTCCTGCATTGATTTCCCCCTGTGGCTGAGGGCACTGGCAAGGGAAGGAGATGTGGTGCTTGGTGGGGGCTGTGCAGAGCTGGGGTGGGTCATTGCTCCTCTCCTGTGTAATGACTGCAGGGCAGTTAGGAACAGGAGCACAGCTGGATGCCTGCTCTTATCAGCCGGAGCTTCCCCTGGAGTGCGGCCCTGCAGGTCTGCATCACAGGACACGAGGAGGTCACAGAGCTGTGGCTGGAGTATCTCGGGGCCAGGCTGCGACATTGCCATCTGCTGAGCAGGAGGAGCTGAGATGGTCATGCACACAGCGCTGGGGAGCTGGTGGACTGGCAGTGGGGAGGAGCTTCTATTACTCCAGGATCAGGTTTTTGGCTTTCTGGCAAATCGCTCTATTGTTTGCTGACCGTACGTAGCTGTGGAATTGAATTTGATACAGGCATCTGTTTTGCTCTGCTTTGTTGAGCAGAATTGGGATTCCCAACGTGGGGGTTTTGCTGTTCTTATTTAATTTGTATTTGCCCATTATCAGTAACTTCTTTTTAGGTGAGGCTTTTGGCATTTCACATGCATCATTCGTGCTGTCTGTAAAACCATCCTAAACCTTTCCTTGTGTTCATAAAGGTGTCTAGTCCAAATTCAAAGTCCATCCATTACAACTTCAGCAGCTTGTAATCCCTCAGAGATGTGTGCAATTGCACTCTGAAATATCCCAGGAGCAAAACTAATACCAAGCTTCATCTGCTTAAATTTACAGCCTCCAAATGGCACAGTAAAAGCCGCTAGCTTAGGAGTTAGCTCATCTGAGTGTGCTTGCCAAAACACATATCCTGCATCTAATGCTGCTTTTGCTTCTGAGATTTAGCTGCCACCTCAGGAATCTTCATTGGACAGCATTCGCGTTTTACGGTTTCATTTAAATAACAGGAGTGGATGCACATGTCCTCCATCCAGCACTTGGGTTTCGACCATCAGACTCACCCAGGCCATTCATCCCCTGCCTTCCCCGTGTTGTTGACATTCCTAAAGAGCTTGAGCTTGTGTCTCCCATCCTTCACTTAGGAGTAGTTGAGCCATAATTTGTATCAAAAAACTTAGGATGAGGACAAGAGCACTTCCCGTGCACCTGAAGCAAGCCTCTTGCATAACATGGCTTTCCTTCTCCTTTCCATTCCTCGGTGTTTAACAGCTGTTCTCATCCAAGCCTATTGACTTCATCCCTATAAATCCAATATGCTTTTTCCATAAGGATTAGTGTCAGATTCTCCCTGCAGACATCTTAGGTCTTGGAATACAGCTGAGAGCTCTACTAATAGCTGGCTGGTGAGCCTGAGGCATTTACAGCAATGGCTTTAAAATGAATGTACTTCATGGCTAGGCAGGGTTTTAGCCTTGATGCAACCCATCTGCCTCCATGATTTGGAAAGCCAGGAAGTAGCAGGGGTCCTGACAGCCTGCTAGGATGTGGATACCTGGACGTTAAATCAGCATTATGTTGGTTCTGCCTGCCCTTTAAGGCATGGAAAAGCAGGGGGAGGAATTATCTAGCCTGAACACCAGCGTTTCAAAGCTGGGTAGAAAAAAGATTGGGAGGCAGAAATTTAGAGTGAGGAAATGTTAAAATCACTCAAATCCAGAATGGCAAAAGTGCCTCTGCACAAAGCAGGAGTTCAGTGCCCTCTGCTTGAGTACTTAAATTTCACTGAGCCCACCTGACAACTGATTCTTACTAATCAGGGCACTGCCCTAAGCTGGCAGCTGGGCCAAATCCCACTGGCAATGGGGGGGGGGGACACCAGAACATTCCCTGTGGATGGGAAAGGAACGTGAGGCACAGGCACTTACCCATTGGTAAGTAAAGGGAAAGAAACTCAGACACAAGCCTGACAGTTTAGGCATTTTATTACGAGATATAAATTTTGTCGTCTTAAATTACTTTCTATGAGTTGAACAGGAAGGGATTATTATGGAAGGGGGAATATACAAAAATAAAAGGATATTGAAAACTACTGCATCACCACATATACAACAGTAAAGTACTTTACAAGCACTGCAAGAATCAGAATTACAAAAATAAAAATATGACACATCCTTATGCATTTCCACCAGCAATATGTTCTCTTCTCCCTTCTCTAACCTTCAAACATCTTTCAACCTCCCCTCCAGGTCACACGGGCTCACGTGGCAGGATACTTTGCTCATTTTGATGGCTGTCACAGTATCTGAAAAGGGACGTGTGCCTCCCAAGGCATCAAATACAATGGTTATTGGTGAGCTGCAGGGGAGATGTTTGAAACGGAGCGATTTGTGAGAAAAGGGGTAATCCTCAGAGAGCACTCTATCTGCCAGTAGGAATATGACTCTGCCACACCAAGGTCCATCATTTCCTATGAAGCGTTCCCCTGCCTTCATGGGGCTGTAGCTCAGTCTGCGTAGTGCACAGAGGCCCCTACAAGCCCAGGGAACAGGGAGATCCACAGACTTCAGCGGAACTGAATGACTGTGGTAGAGAAGGGATTTGACTTTGTTTCAGCTCTAAAGAAGGCAAAGGTGCCTTTCTGTGCAGGGAAAAAAGGCACGTTAAAACCTCAGTGGCTAAATATCCTAGCTCACAGTGCTCGCACACTCAACCATTCACCTCTGCGTCAGACTCATGCTGCCTTCAGTCCCCAGTTTGCTCTGCAAAGTCTCTCTTCATCAACCCTTTAACCATTCCCTTTTTTTTTTTTGCATGACTCACTCAACATAAATAGTAAATAGCACTCACTTCTCTGACCAGCAGCTCACTCAAACACTGCTATCAACACTCAGACCTCATTTCATCATTCCCAAAAAGTCTGCACTTAGGGGTGCAAATCTGTCTCTATTTCACATTGAGAAAAGGAAAGAAAGAAGCAGTAAATGCTTTTGGTCAAAGTTTTCCTCTGCATTTTGTGCAAAGTATTTTGTAAATTCTGAAAAGGCATTAATAAGCTAGGGTTCCCCTCTTTGGCCCCTAATGCAATCACAGCAATGCAGGCACACCAGATGCATGCATTCTCTGTTGCTTTTTAGGGGTAAAGCAATCACAGGAAAGAAGGGGTGAAGGCAACCCCTCCCCTTTGTGCACCCTCCCCCCCCAGAAAAACAGCAAACAACGTACAAAAAAAGACAACATAAAAGTAGAAGCCTTTTGTGAAAGCTTCTGATCCTGAAATAACTACTGATGGAAAGGAATTCCTACAGGCAGTCTGACTTAACCCATCAGGTGTGCAGCACTGTGGGCAACCAGCAAATTAGGATCCTTGGGAGAAATCACGTAGTCACAGCTGCTCAAGGGAACTCCTCTTTCTGAGCAGCATTTTCTATGGTCTGGGTTTATCGTCTGTATCTTTGAGAAAACTCATGAACAAAGATCAGTTGGTTGAGATAAATAGCGTTCCATTTAAAAGAACAACATCTTTCTAGTGGAACTAATCGTTCCTTTTAGATGCACAAAACATACTACAAATAAGGCACTTCTTGGCTCCTGGGAGCAATTCTTAATCGGCAACATGCACACAACATTCAAATTTTGCTCTTGGAGCAAAACAACAACAAAAAAACTCAGCACTTTTGAATTGCAAGCAAGGTGACTTTGGACTCTTCCCACTGCCTCACCCAGCCATGGGGCTGGCAGCAAGAGGGACAGAGAGTGGGCAGGGAGGTGGGATCCGTGGCAGGGTGAGGACTGACCTGCTGTGGTTTTGCACAGGAAGAACACAGTCTCCTTCTGACGCCAGCTTTTACTGACAAGAAAAGCAGCCAATGGAGTCACCATCTAAGAAGGTATTTTTCAGAAGTTTCTACAGCTCTCAGGCGCTTACTTGGCAATATCACAGTTTTGGATGTGGCCCAGGTTGGTAGCCCACCACAGTCTGTCCGTGGTTGTACAGCTCTGTGTGTTGGCAGCCTAGGAAGCCAAGCTGCCTGCTGGCTTTTTTTCCTGACGTGGCAAGATGAAAAAAGCTGCCTATGCTCAAAGGAGCAGGAGTATGTTGGGTCATTTCTAGTCTATTTGCAGAGAAAACAAAGCATAACGATTCAAAACAGTCTGGTCAGGGAGGGTGGGGACCCTGCACCTGTGAGACTTTGCCTTAGTGACCCCTGTCCCCATGTGATCCAAGACCAAGCTGTGGTTTAGGTCTATTTGCACACTTGGTTTTTGAGTTGTTTTTCAGTTGTAGCCAACGTTGAGAAAGCAGAGCAGAGACAAAGCACTCAGAAGCTTGCAGTTAGCCAAGATAAAAAAGCCCATGAGATTAACCTGGTACGCTGGTTCTGTCAGGCGCACGATGGAGAGAACTTGCTGAAAAGTTGAAGCCAGGTCTGTCATGCAAAATAAATACGTGGCGGGATTCCTGGAAAAACAGGGAGTCTGCGATGGACTCATCTGCTTGGGAAGGCCCACATGGCTGCACAGCTCTCTGTCCAGGAACCAAGAAGCTGGGCCTTGGAAATCCAGTGAGACGTCGCTCTCTACCAAGGCCCAACTCCCAGATGACAGAGTTCCCCACTGCCACAGCTTACGTCTCTCAGTACTAGTGATGTCGTCAGGATTTAAGTTTGTGTATAAAAATCTTTTATTCCCCTCTGGTAGATAAATTCAGCTTCATTTTAAACAAGAAAACTGTTTCATAAAGGTCACAGTTCTGGTCACACCTACCAATTGCCTTTTGAAACTGATGGAAAAAGTATCTTTGCAGGTTACTATTTAATTCTTCTTGAAGTTTGCCAGACTGCGTGGTGGTGGTGGTTTTTTTTTTTTATAAATCACTGTGGGTTTGTGCGTCAACAGTTCTGGGCAATCAGCTATGTCTTGTTGACATTGTTAATAGGTTTTCTGACTTGGCTGCTTGGCTGTGTTCTGCAATAACTTGATCAGACTTGCATCAAGTCAGAAACAACATGGAAAGTTTAGAAGAACGAAAGCTGGAAATTGATTTCCAGAACTACATGGTTATTTTCTAAGCCTGGTCTCTTCTGAGCAGCATACAAAAATTCTTGGTAAGATTTCTGGAGACAATTCTGTATCATTTTCAAAGGTTATTAGTAGGCTCTTGCTGTTTTTCAGTAAGCTACCAAAATAAAAAAAACACTGGGAGATGTGATTCATCAGCGGGAATGGTTCACCTTAGAATGGTTGAAGTGACTACTGTTTCCTCTATGCTTCTTGGTCCTGTTGCAGAGACAGCTCAGCTAGCCATAAAGTACCTGTGAACTGTTGTAACCTGGCTGATTAAGAAAATCCTGCATGGATTTTGGCTCTTCAGTACTTCAGGCCATACTTAAGACAGTCTGGATGCTTCTCCACAATCAGCCAAGCTGTCTACGACAGGTATGGAAACTCCTGAGAGGATGAGCAATCTTGCTCTGCAGTTAACCCTGTACCAGCTTCTTTAAAGCCAGGTAACATCTTGCTGTGCTACATTCCTCTCTGCAGTACCCTGAAACTCAAAAGGGTTGTTAAGCACGTAAAGATCCCTGCAAACTGGATATCAGGTGCAACAAACAGCGTGGCGCACTTCAGCTACCAGTTATTTCATAAAAAGGGCGCTGGGCTCCTAAACTCTTTGGACACTTTTAGAAAATAGCCCCACAGCTTTTCCCTCTCCTCAGTCTCCTCTGCACCCTCTTGCTTAGGCTGGGCTCTCAGAAGAGCTGGCTGTGGGTCAGGGCAGGCCTTTCTCCAACCACCTGCTTCTGGCATCCCCTGTCATTGTACATAAGCATCTAGCTGCTGGCAAGAGCACTGTGCACCTGCTTTCCTCCTTTTTCTCAGCGACAGTCCCCCCTCCCTCAAGCAAGTTAGGCCTGATGGTACTGCAGTGGTATAATATTGCAGCTATCTCCCAGGTGAGTTGTTGGAGGCAGGTCGTGAAGTATTGACATGATTAACATCATCTGCATTTGAACTCCAGGAAACTTGGCTTGGTGTGTGCTGGGCAGGCTGGTCTTCACCACTTTGCAGGTGGTCTTCTCTTTGCAGAGACCAAAATATTTCTGAATGCTACAGTTAGTCTCACCTATGTGCTAGACAAGATGTACAGAGCTCACAAAACAGCACTCTGCTATGGGTAATGGGGCTCTCCATCATCTTGATTTCATCTAAAACATAAGTCAAAAGTAGATGTGCTTGGAAAAAGAAATGGAATAAAATAAAATCCAGATCACAAACGTCAGGAACGTCAAAAAATTTAAGCCAGCCTTTCGCTGATCAAAACCATCCCATGCCCTGCAAGCCTCCTCCCAGCCAGTTCAGCCTCACCCAAGACGACATTTCCTCCAGCCATTAATATTCAGTCGTCATCAATGAGGGCCCGGCCAGAGGCCCAGTAAAGGCCACAGCCTCCTTGAGGTCACAAGGTTGCCTGCAGTGGGGCGGATCAGAGGGTCTCACTGCAGATGACGCATGGGCTGGTTTCCTCACAGAGTTCCAGCTGCACGCTGGAAGAAAACCAGCGCTTGGCACAGCCCAAGCTGTAGTTGAGGGTGGTCCGGTAAATGTTCTTGGCACGCTTAGGAAAAATGATGGTCGTGCTCTGAAACCTCAGTGGCTTCTGGCGGGGCTCAAAGATCAGCTGGGACTTGTAGTTCCGCCAGGTGCAATTGGGCGCAGCAATGACCGTCTCACTGTAGGTGGTGACGGTGGGGATGGGACCGTAGATGATGTCATCCCTGTAATGCTTCTCAGAGTCGTACTTCACCTCAGAATTACACCTAGAGAGGACAATGAGGTATCAGAAACAGCCCAGGCAGCAAAGGAAAGAGGATAAACAGAACTCTTCTCAACTCTTTGGAGCTGGGAACATCTGTGCTCTCTTAGTGCACAGACATTAGAACAGATGTAAACCCTACAACCCAAAGCAGAGGGCCAAGAGGGCTCCTTCCTGCTGGGTGCATCTTGGTGGAATCCCACCTTGTGAAGCCACCTCAGCATTTCTGCAGTCAATTTAGCCAGCCTGTTTGTGCCAGGACAGAAAGGACCTTGCTGCGCTGGCTCCAAGCAACCTGCTTCTTCCTCTGTCTTCCTCTTTGTAATTTATACTGAGTAATCAGAGCACAAAGGGAGCTAAAATCAGCTTTATGCTGGGAGATGAGTGAAGCTGCTCATTGGGGCCTACAGAAAAATACAAGCAAGGGCCAAGCTGGTAAAGCAAAGGGATGCTATGGACTGTGGCTGGGCACAAAGGAAGTGGTCATGTTAAGAGCTCTTAAATGAACAACCCACGAAACGCAGGATGTCACTGTGCTGCATCTCCAGAAGGAATGGATGGAAACCGGGCCATGCAGAGTGCTTTCCCTAGAATCTTTGGCCACTATGAGCTGTAGGAGTTTCAGTTGTTTTCCCCACTCCCCAAATGTTCCTCTGGCATTCAGCAGCCAAGGAATGTGCAGCTCCGCGTAAAAAAGGAAAAAAAAAAGATTAAAAGCTGGGTGAGCTGGGTGTGTGCTTGTCATTACCTCTACCCGGAGGGGGGTTGACTGATTGTGCACTGTATGTAATCCGAGCTGCTGTAATGTATTTTGCACAGCTAGGGTGTAAGCAAGTCATTCAGCGCACATAAAACAAGACTCCGATGTAATCACATAAAAACATGCCTGCCAGCAGTTCCTCAGCAAGCAGAGATTTACTGGGGTACATTTCCAGAGAGACGTTTGCATTGGTTGGGGGGGGGTGGGAATTGGGTTTAATCCTCCCACCATCCCTGCCCTAAGCTGTGTGTAACTGTGCTCCATGCTGTTTGCAGAGCACATTCCACACAGGCAAAAGATGAGCAGAACAATGTTTATCTACAGGCCATTGCCTCCAGTTCCACAGGAGGCCAGAATACCTCAATCACTGGCTGGAAGGATCACCTTGTCATGAGGAGGAGGTGGTTCTGTATCTGTGAACTCATCTTGTGTTGCACTCTCTGCTGCAAGGGCTATCAAAAACAGGTACCAATTATAATGGTGTAGCTGAGGATACAAGTCAGCAGGGCACAGCGTAGATCAGCAAACCTAAAGAAGGTCATTAATTTCTCTCATTGCCTTGGAAATTAGCTGGCCTTGGAAGGAAAATCTTCTCTTACAACCTCCCCCTCCACCTCTGCTGCTGTCAGTGTCTTTTTAATTCAGACATTACCCTCCTACCTGTCTCTCTCTCCTTTCCTATCCAAATAACCATGACTCCCATTTGTAATCACATTTAAATTTTTGGAGAAGAAAAAGCACCAAGAAAAGGACAGACATCCCCACTCCCCCAACCCGATACCATCTGTACCTAATTTCCTGCACGGGCTCAGGGTTGACCTCAATGCTTTCTCCAAAAAACACGGGGTACATTCGAGGTCTTATCTCCGACATGGACGGGTTCAGGAGCAGGTAAGGCATCTGCAGGGAGGAACAGTGCTGTGAGTGATGGGACACAAGAGATGAGGCTGGCACAGTTCACAACATGCCGTGGCTGGGAGCTGAACAGACATCAACAGCATTCACAGAGACAGCAATTCTTACAGCCTTGCTGAACTTGATCTTTTCAGAGTTCCATGGGAGATAATGCAGGTGACAGCTCTTTAGCAATGAGAACAGGTGTCTGCAACAGCATCAGAACCAATTTCACTGCACACAAGCTAAGCTCACCCTGCTGGTGCTCAGCATTGAGTTTCCCCCTCGTCCCTTTCTCTAGGTTTGTAGGAAGGCACTCCACTCCACACAGAAGCTCAAAGGGGAGGGCCACTCTCAAGTTGGAAAAAAAACCAACCTGAAGATGGTTGGCAAAGGTGAGCCCTGCATTGACAAGTCTCGTGCAGGCCTTGCATTTAAGTTACCTTGATTCTGACATGCCACCTGTGCTGCCTCTATTTACAGCTTCCTTCCAACTCTCAGGACTGATGTGATGCAGCAGGCTGCCCTCCAGGTCCCACTGCTCCCCAGGTCCCCACCTCGCTCCTCCCAGCTCACCACCTCAGGTATGGGACTGCCCAGATCTCTGGCACTCTATGCTGTGGTATCTGGTCTTTGAATGTTAACCCCTCCTTACCTTCTTCCTTTCTTGTTTCTTGTAAGAATTGCAATTTTTTAGCACTTTTCTTTAACAAGTGGTCAGTTCTAACTGACCAACAAAACCAATCAAACAGCTTCTCTAGCTGCAAGTTCTTACAAAGCCTCAAAGCATGAAGGAGGGCTCTGATGTAACATAGAGATATGGCCCAGATCTGCCGATTTAAAGGATGTGGTGTTACTTGAGTAGTGTGTGTATATTCTTTTACATGCACATAAATACGTATGTGCTGCAAATAATGTAACCCTTAGAACAACCCCTTGGTAGGTTAGCAGCTGCTGAAGTCTCATGCCAAGAGCAGCTGGCTTGCTCTGGGGGCTGTTCTAGTTAACCACACACAAGTGAGCATGGGGTGAGATACTGAGGCATCCTGTGGCGTCTGTGATGCAGGAAACAAGCTTCAGGCCAGGGCTTTGTAATAAATAGAGCTTCTTCAAATCATGGATTGTTAAGACTAATTTCAAAAATGAATAATCCTACTTCTCAATAGTGGAGCACCCACTCTGATATCAGTTCTGATATCAGAGATACAGAGATCTATAGAGATCCTGTGTCTACACCCAGCCCAGAAGCTAATTAAGCCTAATCCTGTGAAAATGTCATTGTGGGTTTTGGTCCCTGCCACTTCTCTGACAACAGCACTTCATGACACACAGGGACACAGGGTCTCTTTAAAGGCCATGGCTGTCAGCCACTGGCCAGGGCTGAAAGATTTCTAGGTGACTTAAAAGCTCACAGTTTTTCCACTTTTCACCATGTACAAGCCACGTGTGCTGGAATCAGGCATTATTCATCAGTCTCTTGGTCAGTCAGATGATCTCGGGACTCATGGTACCACTGAAGGTAGCTGAGGATACAGAGAAACTGGCTTCTCTTCCCATGTCACTTCCCTCTGCCCTCTCCAGCACCTTCTGGATGGCAGGTACAGGAGCAACACTGAAGCTGTGGCCCAGTCCCTGCTTCCAGTGCTGGGCAAGGTACTCCAACTTGTGCCCTGTCCTGTACCCCATGCAGATCCCCACAGTGTTCCCCAGCTCATCCCTCAGCTGGTGTCAACTGGCAAAACTCCCCTGAGCCTGTTCAATAGCATCAGATCACACTGTCTGAGGTCTGGTTTTCTCTGGTGGCTTGGGTTTTCTGCCTGAGGCTAAAGCAGAAAATGTCATTGCTTCATCTGAATTTTCTCCAAGCTCTTCAATTCTGCATCCCAAAGCCACAAAGCTATTTACTCTTTCCATACTGAAACATCCCTGCACTCTACTAGGGTGTTAAACTGCAACATTAAATGGCTCACCCTTCGTTAATACTGTTTCTATTCCACTGTCAAAAAAGGACAATGACTGAATGGGTGAGGGGAAAAAAAGAAAAGGAGCTTTTTTTGCTAGATTAGCACAAGAGAAATCGCGGTATTAAAGAGTTCTGCCAAGTGCTGGACTAAAGAAATAACTTGAAAGAAACAATTCCAGTGTTCCCAGGGAAACAAACCTTCACACCTCTTGCTAACACTGCTGACACCAAGCATGCTCTGAGTGTCCCTGGAGACAAGGGTGCAGGAGGCAATGTCCTTCCTGTGCTTTAGTGGGAATATTCCCAGGGCCTGTGGCCCCCAGTTTTGCTGCTCAGTCAGAGGGCACAGAGACCAACGCTGTCCATTGAAATCCCAAGTCCCGCAGCAGGGAACAGAAAACAAGAATATGCTGCAGAAACAAGACCCATCTGCATGGAGGAGATGGGTCATGCATGACTGAAACCAGAGTCCAAAAGTTGCCACTGAGTTTGGTGACAGTTGGATTAACTTCCCTCCAAGTCAGCTCTGAATGGAGTGGCAATGAGACTATTTGCACTGTAGGTTAGCTCACCTAGACCTAGGCAGGGAAGGCTTAAAAAGGGAATAATTGCACTTTATCCAACTAGCATTAACTTCAGATCTGCAGATGAGGCTTGATTAGTTCAGAAATCTGGGACAACTGCAGACTGGAGATTTCTACCACCCACCAGAGACCATAGCAAATTCTCACCTATCTGCCACAAGCAGTGCCACGAGATGCTGCAGGTGGGAAACCTTGAAAGTCACCCAGAATTCTGCACACGGAAGACTTAAATAATTTAAAAAGCATGCTTTAAAAATAGAGATCATCTGTAAGAGCCTGCAGTCTGCTCACCAAGCAACTGCACTGCTTGCACAGAATTTAAGGGTCACTAAACAGTGAGCACAGATTTTATAGAGCAGCAAGTGAAAGGAGCTTCAGGTGACTTCTTGTTCAGCCTCTGGTGATGTTCTGAAATACCTGCTCCTGAATCTCACGTGGAGTTTGGAAGCAAGTAACAGGGCACCCAAGCTTTCCAAAAGATTTGTCTTTGGGGCTGAAATGTTACATGCTTGACACGTGCCAAAAGCTGGCTTTTTGGCAACAGTTTGACACCCTCTCCTTCCAATCTATTTTAAGGTAGAAACAAAGCAAAAACTTCCTGCTTGTCCAAAAAAAACCCCCACTCAGTTATTCCTCCTTCTGCACAGGAGTTATTGAAAGAACAGAAACACTGGACTTCTGACCTCCCTAGCAAAAATGATGACCTATGGTTCATTTCTATCAATCACTCAGCAATCTCAGGACACTTCAGAAATAAGGTGAGTTTCCTTCCAGCCCCACACTGCAGATGGGCTGAATTGAGCAGAGTTTGTTGATGATGGAGAGGAAAACCCCATGTCTTTAGAGTAGGCTGCCCCAAGTGATCCACAAGTCAAGGTCTATCTATCCAAAGAAACCCTAGTGTTACTTAGCTGGAACTACAGATAGGACCTAATTAATCTGTCTTAAACAGCAAAGAGTTAAAGTAGTATTAAAATGCTGAAGTGATTTCTCGTTTGGCTGCATTTTTCCCTCTGCCTTTACCTCTGATGCCTTTCAGGCATGTAAAGGCCTGGGCAGCTACGTTCTTTATTCAAGCAGCACATAAATAAATACAACCCCAAAAATAATTTACTGAAGGGAATTCAATCTGCTACTGATCAAGTGTGCTTCTTTTATGCTAACATAAGTATTGTGGGGGACTCCTTGCTTTAGAACTGATGCATGTCCTTCAGTTCCGTGTCAGTGCTTCATACCTGCCAGAAGTGACATATCAGTGCCTGGATCCTGGGGGCATTTAGACCTCAGAGTCCCTAAAGAGCAAAAAGAATACAGTGGGCAGAATAATCTTATTTTACACCTAATAATTAATTTGAGTTAGTGGGTTCTGTTTAAGGTGCTTTTCACTTGGGTGTCTTAAAGGAATAGAAGCAGAGTTACGGTAAATAAAGCGCCATGAAATTGGCCCTGACCGTTCCTGTAGCTTCCAGACTTTAGGCAGCAAAGCAACAAGGAAGGAAGGAAATTAATGTGACTTGAAAAATATAAACTCTCCAAAAAACTCTTCCCCAGAAAGCAAGACAGATCAGAACAGACTGACTTCTTTAGCTATGGTCATTATGTGGAAGGCACTAGGATTTGGCATTAGCTCCCTAGGGACTGTAAGGGGAAACAGTTTTCCAAGCACCAAGGCTATAAACAGGATACAGCTTTCCAAATTCCCAGCTCCTAACTTAGCTAGGGCATAAGCAAATCTCTCACCACGTTTTCCCACTATGGCAACATGTCAGGTCCATGAAAATGTCACTTTACTCAGCTGTTATTTACAGCTGTAATGAAAGATCTAGCTGAATTATTTGACACACATCTACATTCTCCGCTCTAACTGATAAGCAGTATTTGTTTAACAGACCATTTATTTTCCCAGTATCTGCATGTATTGCATATTACAAGTAATTTATACTAGAGCCGGATGAGATTTTATTTGGAAGTGATAACAGTAAATGCAAACCTCGGGTCTAAAGCACGGCTTTATTACTTAAAAGAATTAATCCTTCCTGCCTGTTTCCTCTTCTATTTCAAGTGGGAAATTTACTACTTTGCTTATTGCCAAGTGTTACATACAAATGCAACTGAAATTAAACAGCTACAAGACACTACCCTAGATACAGCCACGTTTTTTTAGGATAGATGAGGAGACTCCTATGACTTTTTCCCTGCTTGCTTTAATCACAAACTGCCTGAATCAAGACCACATGCCTGCCCATCCCCATGACTGTCATAGAAGTGAGCACACTAACTTGTGTGTGCTACACAACCTTTTCTCCGCTGATTCCACTGACAAAAGACTGATGCCTGCTGAAACATTTGCCGAGTCCCATCTCATTTCCACAGCATTCAGAGTCACTTTGCGGCAGAAGGCACTGTGCCAACAGTGCATTTTCAGTGCAGTTACACATATTTGCACACCAGTCCCTGGAGAAAGCCTTCTGCTTGGTGCTAGCAATGCATGCTGCACCCTGCTGACACTCCTTCCTCCATCTGGGACTGAGCCCTTAACCATTGCACAGCAGCAGCTCTGTTGGGACAGACTGGAGCCAGGATCAGGTGGGTCTTAGAGGAACCAGACCTTGACCTGCCTAGAAGGAACGTCTGTCACAGCCTGCAGATTAGGTGAGACCCACTGCCATTCCTCTCTTCCCTCTCCTTTGCTGCTGGTGTTGACCCAAGAAAGAGGGGGAAGTGGGAGCACATTCAGAACCAGATGGGCCAAGGTGCAGAGAAAAGCCAGCTGTGGTTACATTCTTCCAGGCTGCAGACGTGGTGACCAGCAGGCAAGAACTGAAACCACTGCCAACATCTGCAAGGGGAATTTCTGCAGGATCCCACCCTGTGGGTGTAGTTCAGAAGTGGGCCAGGATGCCAGGCAGCAAACACCAAGCTCTGAGGCAAACCATGTTGCTGTATTAGATGGATGCCTTGCTCTCCATACAAGCCTGGAGCTTTCTTTGATTGCTGGAAGCCATGTAGACTTAGAAAGACGTCGCCTGCTTTGCTTGCAGGCTGTGAGCTGGCTCAGGTTGGGGTGCTTCTTACATGTGCTTTCACTGGAGGTGTCGGCAGGTCTGCAAGTCACGTATTGCATGGAAACATCTTGATGGCTACATTCCCCACCCAGTTCCCAGAAGACAGCCCCCTTTCCTGAAGCTTTCAGTGTAGAACAAAATGCAGGCTCTTTGGCCCCAAGAGTTCTTCAATATGTGGCAGTTCAGGAAGAAGGCATGCAAGCTAACCTGGACTCCACTGATGGAACTGTACCCATCAAGTCTACACTAAAGGGCAAAGAACACTCCTGCACAGTGCTAAAGATGAAGCTAGAATCTCCTCCCACAGGACCGACCCCAATTCTGCACTGCTGTCAACAGTATAAATCGGAATTCCCATCTGACAGCCCATCCACTGGGATCAGTGCTCAGCGAGGCAAGTTGAATTCATAAATGTTTAGTTTTTCAAATAAAACTGAACTTGTTGCAGAGGCAACAGCAGTGGGAGAAGACAAGATGTATGCTGCCTCAAGAAGTCGTGATGGATGGTTCTGCAGAAGAACGTGGTCCTGATCTCCCCTCAGACCCTCGAGGAGCGATACTAGTGGATGCTAAGCACTATTTCAGTGCAGCGTTTGCAAGAGCTCACATTCACTCCTTCTGGCCTAAAACTATACACATGGGCAACAACAACAGGGAAAACTCTAAGCAGATCTGGCTACCTTGATGTGATTTCATTCCCTGCCCTTCCAGCAATTGCTTCTTTGTGTGCATTATTAGAGATTTATTTCATTGTATGTATGTTCCTTTTGGCCCAGCATTACAAGCAAAGCCTAGGGAATTCAGTCTTAAGAAGAAATTTAATCATGTTTCAGATTTAAAGGGCAGAACTAGGTAAAAGTCACCTTCTATTTTCTTTAGGATATTTGCATTTCAGCAGAAAGCAATTAACAAATTCCCTATGTGAGTTTTATTTGAATAAGTAAAAGCTAATTTCTCCTGCACTGCAAGTAAAATGCAGGGAGAAGAAAAAGAAAAAAAAAAAGGTCCCTAAATGGTGTTGAACTTGTGGTATTTATGACTCTGGCCCCAATTGCCTTTCATATTTTCTTGGATCCTAAAGCTGTAGCCAAATTGGCTGGTTAAATGGGAATAAATGGTGCATTGTCTTTGAAACAAAGTCACACTTATTAAAGAGAAAGGAGTTTACTTTTTCAGAGTCACAGTTAATGACACAAAGCAGGGAGAGCATGGATTTTACACACAAGGAAGTCTTCGATACGAGCATGCAGTCTCCTTTAGTCTGCAAGAGAAGAGCTCTCAGAAAAATCCTTCAACATATTTGTGAAGTTAGAGCAAAACAGCCGACTGCAAAAGAACGCAACTGGGTTCAGCCTGGTGGTTTTGATAGGTCTGCAGCAAGGAGCAGTATGAAATCCTTCCCACAGATCTGGAATGTTGTTTTCTTCACCTGACAGCAATTTATTGTAACTGTACATACTAAAACGTTGGCCATTAGTAACTGAGCTTATATGTGGTTTTATAGTATTATACCACAAAGAATGCAGACTGCATTCCTGGTTCTGTCACATCTGTAAGCAAAACGAAGACTAATATAATAAGCGACTGAAAAAACCCACGCGTCGGTGTGCAAATAGCTGCAATTATTGATTTGCCAATTCTGCATGCTCTGATGAACAGCAGAGTAGCAGAGTTAAACACATTCATGGATTGTGTAATTGCTTATAGATCTGGAAGTCCTTGTTAAATGGTAAGGTTAAAGCTAATTAGACACTGAAATGCTCCCCGTATTTCTCCCATTTTCTTAACAGCTGCAAGTAGAATGTTGGAAATTAGATGTGAAACTCTGTGCAGTCAAGTGAAAATTCCTGCCAGTTCCATATACCAAACAAGCAGAGTTAGAGAGTACAGTCCTGCACCACTCCAATTAAAGCAGTCTAATTAGTTTTGTATCAGTATCTTTTAGTCTTCTGTACCTACTAAATGTACAGAAATATCTGCAGTACATGGCACCCATCTGCCAACAGCAGGAGCACGGGGCTGCCCATACTGCTGAAGTAGGGTATAAAAATCAGAAAAAAAAAATGTAAGCTGTTCCTCAGAGATGTTTGAAATGTTCATTTGTGTTCGAAGAAAGAAAAATAATTTGTAAATGCAATTTTGCTTTATTCAGATCGTTGGAATAACTTTTTCCCCCCTGCAGGAGCACTAAAACTCTCAGTCCTATCAGACCAAGAGCCAGAACAGTTTTTTCTTACCCTCTTTCATCTCCAATACCTAAGGGCTTTCTTGAGAGCAGTGGTGGCTGGCTGTCACGATGGCTGCAATGGAGGCCATCACACCCCATTGCTGACCTCTGCAGACACCTCCACTCCAGCTGCTTCCTGACCCAGCAAGCGTTCATTCATTTTCCTCCCACATTTTATTTTACAGACATGTAGCAACAGCCTGACCCCACCAAACCAGAGCAACGTGGGTAACTGAGCACAGGTCCATCAGACGGCACGCCTGCAGGTAGGGCTGTGTAGTGGTGAGAGGTTGTTAGTGGGCTTCGGATTTGATTTCCCTATTTAACATCTCACACCCTCCCCACCGTACTGCGCTGAGATGTTGCTCTTGGGGATGGATCTGGCATTACCTGACAGCAGAAGGCAGCTGCGATTAATACGCAAAAATAGCCTTAGAACTTGAGAAAGAAAATGAGGGCAGGGTAAGTCATTGCAGAGCGTCTCTGCTGGGAAGAAGCGTGAACAGCCACCATCACACAGGTAGATGAACTTTCTCCACGGCAATCTCAGTGCTGCTGACAGCTTTTATTCTGCATGGAAGCCAATTAGCTGTGTGCAATACACTTCCAAACGTCTTTGATACGTCAAAGAAACCCGAAAGGCCCCTGGGGTGAAGTTCCACCGTCCTTTAAATCCCTCTCCCCCCTCTCCCACCATCGCTTCTGCTCTTACCCCTCTGCCGTCCTTGGCCTCTCGCCGCTGCCCCGGGGCCGGGGGTTCCGCGCCGCCCCCGGGCGAGAGGGAGTAGAAAGGGGGGCTGGGGCTGGGGGGCAGCCCCGAGTCCGGGCTGTCCAGCAAGCCTTCCCGGCTCTTCTCCTTCAGGCTCTCGTCCATCCCTTGCAGCTGGAGGTGCCCTACCATGTCTGGGGGGCAGCGAGGCGGCCGCAGCGGGAGAAAACCCTCCGGCCGCGGAGGGACGGGACGGGAAGGGCGCCCGGGGGGGGCTCCGAATCCCGACGGCCGCCACCGGCCTGCCGCAGCCCGCGCCGAGCCGAGCGAGGCGGGGAGAGCCGGCATCGGCCGCGCTGGGCTGCCCGCCCCTCACCCGGCCCCGCGTCCGTCAGAAGGGACGGGAAGCGGAGAAAACCCGGCGGCCCCGCCGGCAGAGAGCGCTGGGCGGGGAGCGGGAGCGCGAGCCCCGAGCCGCTCCACGCGCCGCTCCACGCGCTGCTGCCGGCCGCCCGCCGCCTCCCGGCGGCACATTTATCCGGAGAGGGTGGGAGGGAGCCGGGGAGCGCCCTCCCCTTTCCTCGGCCCCCGGCTCTGCCCGGCTGTACGTTTTCAGGCTCTTCCGAAGCTGAGAGCGTCTCTGCCGGCGCCCTGCCGTCCTCGCCCGCCGGGCTTCGTCCCCCGGGGAGACGCGAGGGTTCCCAGGCGCCCGCCCGCCGTCGCGGAGCTGTGATTCGACCTCACCCTGAGTTATCCCCTCACGCCTGGGTTTTCCTTCACTTCTGTCAGACGGTTACCTCCCTCCTGTCAGGTTTTTACCTCACTAATTTCACCCCCACCCATCAGCCACCCCGGCAGCTTTTTCCCTCAGCGTGAAGGCCTGTGGGCACGAAGGAGGAGCTCTTCCCAACAGCCGCCGTTCCTCTTCATTCCTCTTCATTTCGGGGCGGCTTTGGACAAGCACTGAGTGGCTGTGTCAGGGCATACACAGCTGCCGTAGCCCCCTCTCTGGTGGCCGTGCCCTCATGGCAGCCCTTTAGGTATTGCACAGCCTAAAACGTGAGCATCTCTTTCTTTGACCGTCTCCACAGCTGCAGGTTCACAACCACAGAGGCAGTAGCCTCGCCATCCCAGCCACCACGTGCTTGGGCCACTGCAAGTGTGACAGAAGAGCGTCCCAAAGCCCAGCACACCGTTACCCAGGAGGAGCAAGGTGCCAGCACTGAGGTGGATGGGGTGGCCATGTAAACTCTCACAGTTTGGAGAAGTAGCAGTGGTTAAGCAGCTCGAGTTCACAGAAGCCAAGATGGATGTCTGTTGCACAATAACTGGCTGATGTTAACGGTACCTTGTCCACAGTCCTGGTTACGGTTTTCTCATCATGTTTTCTCTCTATGTAGAGTCCAGACTGTGAGAAATTTCAGGCAGGCCCACTCATAGTTCTCAGCCTGGTGGAGCATTATTTGCAGCGTGTAGGTTTTCCTGGGAAGCTGCTGACATCTAACAAGCCCAGCACTGAGCAGAACAGGATCATGGCTGTTTGTGCTGCTCTAGTAACAGAGTCCATGAGCACAACATTTGTTATGGCAGCTGACAAGAGTGTGGGCTGTCTGGTATGGCATCTAGTGATGATGACTTTTGTGACCAAGCCCTGAAGATGGCACAGAGTCCTCAGAGGCAGTTTTGATGCTAAAAGAGTCCTCACTCCATCTCCAACAACAAGCCACACTTAGGGTGGTAGGTGACCTTGCCAGCTGATAAAGCTGGGTTTGTTAAGGCGTGTTCTGCTCAACTCAAAAGGAAAGGCCATGGATGCCCAAATCCACCCTTGACTGAGATGAGGGGCCCTCCCCACAGAGACTGAAGTGATTTGTATGTACTGAGCTGTGCAGAGGAATGTCACTGATTTATAAATGTCAAACAGGCTCTGAGCAGCCCACACACGAACCTCAGTGAATTCTTACCTCTGACCCACTCATTGGCTCCAGCAGCCACACAGGCTGATTTAGGGCCCCTTACTGTAAGAGCTTTAATATCTCACACAGGCTATGGCTGATCTGAAAATGTCAAAGGGGACCAAAGGTCAAAATTTCCATCAATTAGGCCCTGGCTTGCTACCTATCATGTAATAGGATTCTCTAGCCAGTTAATGCTGGCTACACTACAGACATTCAGCACAGCAGTTCCCCTGCAGCCCTGTTCCCCTGCCCCTCTCCTGAACTGCAGTGACTGTACATGTAAGGAGAAGGAGTATCTTCAAAGCTGCTTTCCCCCAGGAGAAAGAAGGAAAAGGACTCAGCAACGGGCAGGAGTGAGTACCCTATCCTTTACTTCTGTACAGATACATTGTAGTTTGGATAGCAATGGGAGGAGAGACTTCTTTTTCTACTTGTTTTGAGAACCTATAATCCAGTATTTCCTGGATCTAAGTAACATATATTTTTTAAATTAAATTTGAGCATAAAGCATATTTTCAGCACAGTAGTGGATGTTCATAGTTTAGTTTTCCAAGTCCCATGTTGTTGAAGTGCTAGGCAATGTTGTGCAGCCCCAAGCATACACAGAGGTACAGACTTCACTTATAACTGGCTAAACTGCTGCTGGCTTCTGCAGGGCATGTGTAGGCATGTATTATGGTGGTATTATTATTATTAATCTGCTTAAAGTTAGTACTGTGCAACTCAACCAAGATGGGGTGCTCTCATGTAAATCGCAGGGTGGCAGATAGTAAAAAATGCCTCCTGTCCTGACAGGTATGATGGAAATGGGTTGTTTGTTGCTCAAAAGTCCTTCTGAAGCAACAAGGTCTGGTTCTTGGCAAGTGAAAATCCGGCTGAGTAGAAATTCATTGCGGGTGAAGTTTGCAGACATAGGTATATATATCATAGAGTTGTTAGAGTTGGAAGGGACCCCCAAAGGTCGTCTAGTCCAACTCCTGTGCAGTGAACAGGGACATCTGCAGCTTAATCAAGTGCTCAGAGCCCTGTCCAGCCTGACCCTCAGTGTCTCCAAGGCCAGGACTTACGCCACCTCTCTGGGTACCCTGTGCCAATGCTTCACCACCCTTATTGTAAAAAACTTCTTCCTTCTATCCAGTCTAAATCTTCCCTCTTTAGTTTGAAACCATTCCCTCTGTCTTATGACACAGACCCTGCTAAAGAGTCCATCCCCTTCTTTCTTCCAGTCCCCCTTTACATACTGAAAGTTTGCTCTCAGGTTTCCCTGGAGCCCTCCTTCTCCAGGCTGCACAGCTCCAGCTCTCTCAGCCTGTCCTTGTAGAGGAAGTGTTCTGTCCCTTGGAACTTTCTGGTGGGCCTCCTCTGGATACACTCCAACAGGCTCCTGTCTCTCCTGTAATGAGGACTCCCCCTCTGGATGCAGTACTCCAGCTGACAGGATCACCTCCCTGACCTGCTGGCCATGCTGCTTTGGATGCAGCTCAGGATACAATTGGTCTCTTAGGCTGCAAGGGCACATTTCTGGCTCATGTCCACCTTGCCATCCACCAGTACCCTCAAGTCCTTCTCAGCAAGGCCTTTTCTTCCAACAGTTTGTACTGATAGTGAAGGTTGCCATGAACCACGTGCATACCTTGCACTTGACATTGTTGAACCTCGTGAGGTTCGCCTGGGTCCACCTCTTGAGCCTGTACAGGTATTTCTGAATGGCATCCTGGCCCTCAGGTGTGTTGACTGCACCACTCAGCTTGGTGTCACTAGCACAAAATGATGTAGCACAGGTGGGAAGTCCTGAGGGAGGGACACAGAGACCTTCCTGACGTGAGCAGCTCAGCTTCTGAACAAAATCCCATGCCCTTCCTTGAATCCACTGGAATTTGAATCTCTGCATTCTTGGGTAGGTCCACTGCCTCCTGTTTCCCTAGCTATTCTCTTAGCTAGATTTAAGCACTTTAATAATCTGCCATCCCACAGACATGGCAGAATGTCAGCATCACGTGCTAAGTTTCCTTCCACTGCTGCCAGGCTTGAAAGACAAATACTGTGAGAGAAGAAATAGACAGGATACAAACACCTACATCAGGACTTTTTCTGAAACAGGCTGGGTGGCAAAATTGGAAGAATGCTAGGAATGTCCATTCTGGTTCACTGTCAAACTTGATCCTTCAGAACACCCACAGCATAACTAGCCCCAGTAAGAATGGCTCAGGCCACAATTGGAAGCAACTATGCTCTCTGGTTCCTTCCAAAGAGGTTCAGCCTTTCAGCCTTTCCTCTCCTTGTGAGAATGGTACTGAAGGACACCAAAGCAGCAGCATCGCTCCAGGCAAGGGGAGGGTAATCACAGTGCAGGACCCACATATATCAAACCCAGACCCCCCTTGCCTGGCACCTTCTGGAGGGTTTTTTTCCTCAGCAAAAAAAGGATCCACAGCATGAGGATGCCACACTGCAATGCACTGCACGGATACAGACGTTGTTACAAGCTACAGGAAGCACATCTGTAGTGCTGTACCTGGAAGCCACATGCCAATTTTTGCAGAACGGCTTGGATAAGTTCAAATCAAAGGAGCCTTTTGCCTGAACAAGCAGAAACCTTTTATCAGGAGATAAAACCACCTCTCTCCTGAAAAGTCCTGCTCTTTCTTTGTCGGGCAGTCCTCACATCAGAAATTCTTGCAACCTGGACTCTGAGTCTCGGCTCTTTGGTCAAGTGAAGACCACAGCCCAGAAGGAGCCAGTCTGACACAGGGATCACAGCTTCTGAGAGCTCTCTCAGGAAAGGTCTCCTTGGAGCATCCTCAGGTACAGCTTCGCCAAGCCACCGCAGGTTCTTGTAACTTGTTCCTGTCTCCCTTTAGTACACTGCTGTGTCAATATTGCACTGTGGGAGAAACCAGAATGCTGTGCAGTTCTTTCAGGTCTTGGCTGCACCTGTCATGGCCCTGTTACCCTTACCAGTTAAACACTCCCTCATAGCAGTGACCTGGAAGAAACTGTCTAGCAAGAAATGAATGCCAAAGCCACAAAAACTGTTTTTTTGGGGGGTTCAGGAATGGCCGTTCTTGGCAGTAAATCAAAGGTAGAAAATTTTCTTTGAATACTTTGGGCTTGACATAAAGGTAGTTTATCTCCCAGCAGTAGACTTTGCTACTGCAGTCAGGAAGGATGATCTCTAAAGGACATGCACAGAGTAACACGCAGCAAATGGAACTTTTCGTTTGTTACTGCACAAAGTGCAGTCCAACCAAGTCCACAACCAAGGCAAACAAAGTAACTGCAGGTTGTATTACAGAGTGAGCAAAGGGTCCAAAGCTGTGAAAAAGTTACCATAAAAGCTTCTGCTGACCCTGCTGACCTTTGAGAAGGGCACTACATGTAATCTGCTCAATTGCCTGTTGACTCCAGTCAGCATTTGCTGATGCTGTTACACACTTGAGTCAAAACACTTCCCTGCCTCACTGCCCTGCCAAAGGACCTGCCCGTTATCCTGTAAAATTTCCTCTGCTTGTCTGTCAGGGCTGCTATGCTGTAATCTTGGGAGATAATCAACAGCAAAACCATTCATAAATCACAGCTAACAGAATAGATGCTGATAGCGTCTTAAATTTCAAGCCTGAGAAGCCGTCATTTCAACAGTGACGGTCGAAAGGGAGATTAGGAATTCCTTTACATGGAAAAGTTTTTCTTGGAAGAGCAAGCCTCTCTTTGGTTGCCTATAAACACAGTCATGTGGATTTGATTTTTACATGGCCCTTCTGCCCGCCTGCAGGGAGCACTCTGCAGCCCCAGTGGGCCTGTTCTAGCACCGGACTGCAGTGGGATTTGAGCAAGTGAAGCATCAAAAGCAAAGAACTGAAGCTTTGCTAGGAGCCAGTAGAGGACAAAAGGGCTGTTTGGGAGGCTATGGCAGGATGTCCCACAGAACCAGATGCCTCCTGGCTCCAGTACTGATTGCAGAATAGGAGTGAGACTGTGTCATTTCATGGTGCAAAGTGAAGCATTCAGATTTTGTCTGCACTTGGTGCTGGGTATGGTGAAATCTGTAGCCAAAAAGTGAATGCAGGGCTCAACTGACACCTCAGCTAGCAGAGAGGTGCCTGTCTCTGATCCAAATTATCTTGTTCTGTTCATTTGAAGAAACCACTCTGCAGAGGAAGAAAGGGAAGGGAAAAGCCTCTGTATTGTTCTCTGCCTCTTTTGGGTGTAGTGTGTGATCTAGCTGTCTCCTTTTCCATCCATGGAGCAGAATAGGAGACCTAATAGGAAAGTCAGAGAGGAAAGGTCACGTGGACAAGCATAAGCTGTTAACAGGTCTAATGTGTTTTCCTTCAGTTACTCTTCCATTCACAGTGGGAACTGGGTGGCACTCTGCTGCTATGTTTACACCCCCTGATTTATAGATGTACCCTGTGTCCCTGTCCTACTTAGTTTTGTGACTAGGAAGGGAAAAATATAGTTCTAGGTAGGACACTTTTATTCTAAGCATCATCAGATAAGTACCCTAGTGAATTTATGAATGTAAAAGAAAAGTCAAAAACCAAATGTTGTTTTTGATTTTCTGGTGGCTTTTTTTTTTTTTTTTTAGTGAAGCCTGGATAACAGTGAGGATAACACAGCCCAAGAAAAAACATCTTCCTCACATTTTTTTAAAGAGTGCAGGACCAGAAGGGAAATGTAAATCCTCACTGAGCAGCTTACAGATTAAATTCTTGATTCAACAGAAGTTACTGTAAGAATTCCTGTAGTTCACATTTTTGGCTAGTCTATTGGAGTAGTGTTGTGTCTCTTTGATTTATGACATGTTATCCCTCTTCTAATGTCTCACAGTCAGTGGCTCATTTCTTCTCCAGGTATCCACCCCATCTGGCACGTTTATAAAGCTTGGAAGGACAGCCACAGCTCTCAAGTTGCCTGTTGAGACATGGCATGTTGAAAACAGGTCGTTGCACAGTGACATGTGATGGACAGTAGGAGAGATGGCCCCATTCATCTATTACCTCTATTTCCTGCAGCTCTAAATAAGGTATGACATAAAAGAAATGATTTGTGCACCATATGGTGGCCTGAGGATTGGAAGGCCATCTTCTTCCAAGACCAGTAGCTGTCAACTTGTCACTTGTGGAAGGAAACCAAGAAAAGCAAATCTATAGTCAAGTTAAATTCACTGTACAGGAGCTGCATCATTGCTGAGAGTCCACAAATGGAAAGAAAAAAAAAGTCAGAATTCACTGTCCTAGGGAACTTTTCAAGTTAAAAGTCTTTGGTTCCCATGTCTTAGCTAAAATACTACTGACAGCCAGTTGTTTCAGGATCTCAGCATCTATCCTAATAAAAAAATAGAAGCTGTTAATTGAACCTTCTTGGAGATACCAGTCCATAGATCCTGCAACTCAGCAATCTCCAGAATCGTTCTTACCAGTCATTGAGCTGAAAATCTGTTTTCCCTCTTTTTTATCCTTATCAGCAGGCTCTTAGCATATATCTCACACACGCACCTCCTTCATGGCAATCCGGGAATAACCCTGTGCCACTGGGGTTCTATTCAGCCTCCTTTGATTTCTGTAATAACCAGAGACAAACCCTCTGTGGTGCTCAGAGGGGCTGACTTTAGCACTACTAGTCAGTGTCTGACCACGTATCCAGCTGCTTAGCAGTCTGAAACAACAGCCCCATACATGACACAAGCTTGGGCTAGACTGGTTAGCCAAAGTCCTCTAAGTTTACTTAATTGCTTTCAAGAATTTAGCAAAGGTTGATGAGGAAGTGTAGTCACCTGTCCACCAGCAGCTGGGCTGAGATCTCTGGAGTCATCAGCTAAATTACCCTGAATTGATGACCTGTAGAAAAAAAGCACTACAACTCAACCCCCACGATGTACCCAGTCCCCATTTCCTTTTGTATTTCTTTAATAGAAAAATAACAGGAGAAGTAATTACTGGCCATGTGAAATTTAAGTTCATACAATATTTCCTGTGAGGCTTCAAGCAACTCCTTGTAAAAGCAGATAAGTTAATCTATCTTTTGGTTTAGGTCACAGTAGGTTTTCAGCTTTAAATCACTGTGGCACGGTAACTAATGGCATTTACCATAGAAATGATGTTGAAAAAACAAGGAACCTGACCAATTATTAGGTGTATATTTCCAGTGAAAACAACCCACATACGGGCAGTGTCAGTAAAAAAAGGATGATTGATCATCTGGACTTTGTTCCCTTGCATTTTCCTCCCCTCTTTTTCTACAGTGCAATATTAACTCTGGGGCAATTATTGTAATGAAATCTGCCAGCAGACCTTTCAGCATGAGGAGTTCTGGCACCACCAGGAGGGGCTCAGCAGGGCATTTTACCCGTGGAGGCCGAAACCGCACAGCAAGAGGAGCGTGGTCCTTCCCATCATTCAGCTTTCAGAAAGACCAAGGTGAGGGTTTTACCAGAGGTGGGGCTTTTTTCCACTTTGAATTCTTAGTAAAATGCTGTATGTTCCAGTATTGACTCAGAGCTCATTAAAGTCAGTGCAAAGATTCTTGTTGACTTTAATGAACAGTGGTTTGAACCCTGAAGCTATTATGTGATCAAAACGCCCACTAAGCTGTAAATATGGAGGTGTTTTGTTTGCATTGCAGATATAATATTTGGCTACAAGGCAAGGATGCTTCAGATTGTTTTCTGTAGTGGTTTTTGTGCCTCTTTCTGATGCTCAGTATTTTTACTGCACTGTTTATAATTAGAATTTTGTTGATTAGGTTAAATAAATTGGCCAGATTCGATCTCAGTGTAAAACAGAAGCAATCAACAGCTACTGAAGTCAGTGAATTAAACTTGGCTTATCTTACCGAGTATGTATGTTGAGCTGTTCGCTTCTAGTGTGAAGAGAGCTTGCTCTCATGGTACAATATGCAATACACACAGATATTTTCTGGTCAGAAAAAAAGTCAAGGACAAAATGAAGGCTTAGAGCTCAGAGCTTCTCACTGAGTGGTGTCATTCTGAACAGCCTTTGGAAAGGAGTGTCACTTGTTCTCTAAACTGCCACAACACCCTGGGATGCTGTAAAAATAGCTGGCAGTGCCTGCCTGACAGGCAGGAGACGTGTGACCCTAAATTATGATGTTTTCATTTACATGATGAAATGAATGCTGCCTTAGACAGAGGCTGAAACACATCTGTTTGCGGTGGGAATGCCATTTTAGGCCCATTTCTTTTGAAAGTAGGGTTGGAATTGCCAGGGATCAGCAGAGCTCCGGGCTCACAAAGAGGGCACTGTCTTTGAGGAGTCTTTACATAAACCCTGCACAACCGAGGCAACAGGAGTTTGCACAGCTGCTGCTGGAAGCAAACATGTACTTTTAGCTGACCTGGGCTGCTGACTTTGGGCGTTAAATCTGACGCTTTCCAGATGTAAAGCCCTCTCCTTCCACGGTCCCCAAACATTCAGTCCCCAGGTAAGAAGGAAAATAATAACAATAATAATAATAAAAGGGTGCTGTAAATCCCACACTGTAGTGTGTATTCCAGAGCTGACTTTCATAAGTTGCGCGGTCCGGTTTGAAGGTGTGTGGCATTATCCTCTCCCAGGAGTTGTGTTTTGAACATTTGATTCAGAGCTAATTAGTGTTGCTTGTACGTTCAATCCCATCTCTGTCTGAGCAAACCAGGTGGCTAGATACTAAGAGTTCTTTTGACCTGCTGGATTGGTGAATATGGGTCTTTGAGTATAAGACTTCCATGGAATAGTCCTGTGCTGAGCCCCAGGTCCATTCACAAGCACAAAGGCATCTTGCCAAATAATCAACAAATGAAGTTTTGCACTTCATGGCAAAACAGCCTTGTGCAACAGGAGACAGACTTGGGGGTGAGGATGTGATGGGATGCTTGTGAAGTATTCACTGCAGGGCAAGATACGGAGGAGGGGCTGAAGAGAGGCTGTGTCCCATGTCCTGACTGCATCTGTGCAGGTTTCGAGCTACGCTGCGGAAGTTGCCATGACTGCACAGCAGGCCCTGGGATAACATTTTTCACTTGACTCTCAGTAGGAAATGGAACCTCAGCCTTGCCTCAGGTCCAGCATAAATTGTTCTCCTGCCCAGATGGGTAATTTTTAACAGCAATTCCCTTTGCATCTCTCTGCAGCCCTTGGATGTTGAGAAGTTCTTAGGGAGGGTGAAGGAAGGGTGTGGGGTTCCTAAAGAGAATCGTTTATTTTATCCCATTTTATGTAGGTGTGGTATTTATAAAGGCTCTGAAATTGGCAGCAAGAGAAAGACAAATATTCTGTTAAACAGCAGACTGTCCCTGCGTAGACAGCTGCAGCCCAGCCTCTCCTCGGTCTCCTTGCCAGTTCTCTCAAGCATGACCTGGTTTGAGGACCACCTTCAATGAGATCAAAAGGTGATTTTCCCAGTGCTTGCTCCACATACCATTTACTGCCTGTCAACTGGGCGGTGACTATATATGATTCTGGCCTCCCTTATCTGAAGTAGAGATAACTCCAGGGAAGACAGTTGTTCAACGAAGGTCAAATGAGCTTCTAGAGAGCTTTCAAAGCCCTAGAGATGTGTTCCATCCAGGGAAGTGGCTACTCAAAACTGGGCCACTCTCTTCCAGGAATTTGTTGACTGTATTTCTCAGGGGACAGCATGCAGTTGCTATCATTTCTCACAGACTTGACAGAGTCCACTTTGCATTATGGAGGAAGAAGTCCTCAAGGAAATATGAGACACATAAACCACAACCCCTGTGAGGAGGCACTGGGGATACTTACAGGGAAATGAGGTTTTAATGGTTTATTGAACACATTCAGACTAAAACATAGTTTTCTGATTTTGTTCCAAGTGGTCCTGAAGAAAATACTGCTTCTTGACTTTCCTTAATTGAAAGAAAAGAAGTGTATTTTTATTTCTTTATTCTGAAAAGGAAATGGAGTTCAGAATCAGGATGTTTTTCTCCTTGAAAATTTCAATTTTGTGAAAACCACCTCTTTACTGGGCAGCCTTCCCAAAGGGAATCCCCAGCCAGCCCCACTGCTAATATCAGTGCACACTCTTTGGAGCTGATCCAAAGGTCATTCACGCCATTAGACATTTTTATCACGGACTTGAATAAACTTTGGACCAGGCTCTTTTTGGCAGGAACATACACAGTCTGGAAACCTAAAAATAAATCCTGATTTCAAGCCATCCACAGCTTTTCAGCCACCATGATGGTCCGAAGGTATGAGCTTGTCAGAGAGAGGGTGATGAAGTGATTTGGCCATCTCTCTGGCTGGTTTTCTTTTTCTTTTTGCTATAATAAACAAGGAGGCAGAGAGCATTCTACAGCCTAAAAGTTTAGAGTTCTTTATTCATTATTTCTCTTTGAATCATCAACTACAGACTGAAAATGTCTCAGGAGATTATCTGGTTTTTGTTCAGGAAGTTTTTTTCAGCAGTAATAGCTCCTGAAATATGCAACATTGTCATCCTCAGGTATAGGAAAAGGAGAAGTCCCTTCATGGTGCAGTTTGACTGCAATAGTAGTTCTGCAAACCAGTGAAAGGTATTGTCCCATGAGAGAAGAACTGCTCAGAGCAGCGCTTTTCGTTATTTTATCCTGTCCATGGTCTGAGAGGTTGGCAGGAGTCAGAATGAGGAAAAAAAAAAACCTTGGCTGCAATGAATCGTTATCATCTCATTCACTCTACCCACTCCTCTTGCTACACACCATAAAGGGATTGCTCTACAAATACTGATAGTGAGTCTTATCTTGCAATTATTACGCTTAAACTCCATCTAAAGCCTGTTCCAGCTGTCTGTAACAGCCTGAGTCCAACCTTTGAGCAGAAAAAGCAAAATGTTTCCAGCATTTCAATTAATTTCTCCTGCCACAAGTGCCTAATAGGCTGTCACTTCTTGCTTGCTGATGAATCCCTGAAGCTGAGCTCAAGTAACTGCCTACTTATTTGTACGGCCACATTTTCTGCAGCATTTCTGGGACTCAAAACGAACAGCAGTCCTTATTTACATGATGTATATTTAGTAGTCTAATTGTAATGGATTTACATTTATGCAAATCGTCATGGTCTAATGCATCTTTAGCTCAGTTGGAAAACTGGATGTGGAGAAAATTACAGACGTTTTGGCTCTATGGACCCTTCCCAGGATCAGTAGGTCTCTGTGAGGCAGTTCTTCTCAAAATGGCAATTGCTAAGGAGAAGGAGCTTGTTTGACATGTGAAATTAGGGAGGGCAGAGTGAAGAACAGGTGGATATACAATATCAGGACATAAAGGCAGTGAAAAACAAGATGTTGACGAGAGATGGAGAAAATTAGAGGCCGTTAGTCAGAAGGGCAGTGGGCTTGCTAGCACTGACAGCCTGTTGGATGGGCACAGTGCAGGTGGCAGGATCCTGCTGGAGCAGTGTGCAGGCACAGCAGTTGTTGGCTGTGGTCAGGTCACCAACCAGCGTGGTCGGTCCATCCGACTGCTGGGTTTTTTGTTCTTCACACCTAACAGGAAAGGAAGCGCTTGCTTCATCCACGAGTTTCACAGCAGCCATTCTTCTGTTTCCTCCATCAACTTGTTGCTGCAGTTGTCCCCATTCCCAAGGCAGCTCTCGCAGCTGTGGCAGTCTCTGTTTAAGGGTGTTAAGTTGTGGCAGTAATGATGCTGGCTCTAGTGAGAATGCAAACGTGTAGTTTGTTGATCCTGGACTGCAGAGCAGTACTACTGCCTGGCAACTACGCCACAAGAGCTGGCAAGCAGAGCTGTTTGCAGCACACTCCTCTGAAAGAGGAAAGGGTGTTTTCAAATTTCCTCTTTCCCTCCCTGTCCTCCAAGTTAGAGCCTGCCAGGAAGCTGTGGAGAGAAGCTGTGGTGCTCCAAGCTAACTACAGATGTCTGAGCTCTTGCTTCAGGACGTGGACCCCCAGCAAACTTGCTGTCTCCACAGTAGGTGTGCATCACTGAAGGCTGAGGATGGCACTGGGGTCACTGGACCTGTCCCCTTTGCGAGCAAATCTGAAAACTCTTTTTGGGATCAGCATAATATCCTAAACATAATAATGTGTTCAGTGCATAGAGGATTTAAATGTATCTTTTAGGTGCCAACTTTTCATTGAAACCTGGTCCCATTTCAATCTCTCCTGAATTTTCATTGGTCAGAGGCTGGGCTGAATGTGAGTGACAGCGTACCAGGGAATTTCGCTGGGTTTATTCACCAGCAGGAAATTGATGCCAGCAAACTAGGGGGAGAACAAGCGCAGCTTGATTTGTTCTTCCCCAGCAGCTACCTAATTCATGCGTCTTGTTTGCTCTGTTTTATGTGGATACACATGATGCTCCTAACAGCTACAAAAATGATGTGAGCAGAGGCTGTGGAGGACTAGCAGCTCAAACACAAAGAGGCACCAGAGCATGGATGGAAAAGCTGGTGGCCTGCAAGAGTATCTTTGTGTTTTTGCCTGCAGCTGTCCTGTAAGTGTTTCACCCCAAAGGCGTTGTCTGTTAGAGCAAAATACCAATCCAGTGCAGTTAAGGAGACACTGCTTCCCAAGCAGCCAGGGGCCATTTCTAAGTGCATCTTATGGTGGATGAATTTGAGGCAGTTTCTTCATTAATCTCCATCTTACAGCAGTAATTTTTCCATCTTGGTTCTAGAATGCTTTTGCAGTTTGAAGTGTCAGACTTACCTGTCAGTGCTCTTGTGAAGGTGGAAAAGCCTTTGTGTGCAGAGGGACTGAGGGGAGTTCGCTCCTTATAACTACAGCGTGGCTTTGATGTGGAACTGAGTTAGGATGGCAGATTTCACCTGACTGTCAGAGTTTGCATGAGATATAACCAGGAACCAACCACCTGCCCCCGAGGTACAGCTGCCTCAGAGAGACAGACAGCAGCTGATCCATCATTCATAGAAGTAATGATAATTATACAGCTGAAAATTCAGAGGGACATCTATGTTGACAGAAGTTAGTTGTCCTGTTTGAAAATGGTCTAGAGAAAGAGGATGATGTGCAGGGGTTGTGCAGTCACAACCTCAGTTATTCATCTCCTTTGATGTCTCAATTAGCAGAACTAGGAGCAAGGCCAGGAGTGCAACTTCATGGTTGTTTCCAGGTTTTTAGGGGTAAAAGAGGTATATTTATTAGAATAGGCAGGTCACAATTTTACTGAGAGATTGCTAAAGGAATTCAGAGCCTGTGGGGTTTATGACAAGGTGATGAAAGAGGAATTCTGATAGTTACCCAATAAGCTTCTTTTTCCAAGAACATAAAGTTAAAAAAAATAATAATAAATGAGGATTTTAATTTATTTATTTATTTTTATGAATGGGTTCTTGTAGCGTGCAGGCTGCTAACACTATCAACATTGTTTCTGGGGAACTCCAGACATCTAATCAATCTTCATTCTGTAAGAAAATGTTCCAAATTATACAAAAACCACATGGCTTCTCCTGTTTGTAGGGAAAAACCCGACCTGACCCCATCTGTGTTCCAGGATGGTTCAGTCCCCATCTTAGGACTAATTCCAGCAAGGCTTGTGATCCATTTTCATTGTCCTAGCACTCAGCAGAAAGCACTTTGTGTAAGGATGCAGCTTTCCTTAAGTAAAGAGGGAAGCGTTCCAGGGAACACAGGGAAGGGAAGATGGTGTTAGGAGCACTGCATTACACCTCCCAAGCTGCTCGTGTTCTTTAGCATGCTGAGGCCACAGCAGATGCATTCATGATCTTGCCTGCTACAGAGAATGCACCATTTGCCTCATATCGACTGTATCATTTGCTCCCATTTCTGAGAGCTGTGCCCAGTTTATCGGTAGGGGCAGCGTTCAGAGTGTGTTGGGTCAGGACAATATCAGCCACTGCTTCCAAGGCAGTTTGGTGCCCCAGAAATGTTGCTATAGGAAGGGGGGGAGACATGTGAGCCTGGATAGTGAGTCCAGCAGGGCAAGGCCCTAACTTCACAGGCCAGCACTGCAGTCCTGCTTTCCTAATTGCTCGTGCTTGTTTTCCATGAGGACTCCTTGCTGCCAGAGTTCCCCACAGGTTTCATTTCTGTTCCAGATGCCAGCATGCTGTTTGCTCCTGCTTTCCTGGGCCAGGAGAGGCCAGCCCCTGCTGGTTGCTTCCATAGAGCTTGTTACAACCCCTCTTTAGGTTGTGGGGAGGTTGAGAGCCGTTCTCTTCAGACAGTATCTCTTCCAAAATGTTGAGGGCTTTTGTTTGGCCTTTATACATACACACCTCATGCTGTAGACATGGTGAGAGTGAAATAAACAGTAGTTTTATTTTTTTATATATATAAATGCAAGTTCACAAATTGCAAAGGCAATTTTTCCTTTGAGGAAAAAAGGATTTCTGCTGAAAAGATGTTCTTTGAAGACTAATCACTTCTCTCATAAATTACCCTGCTGCTTCCTATGGATACTGTGCAGAAGAGTGGTGCATCCTATCCTAGTCACTAGTTTCAAAGCCCAGTTCAAACCAAAGCAAATTGCAAGCATTTTGTTGCTTTCTGAATGGAGCAGGAAGTGTTTGAGGTTGTCTGGCAGAGCTGGTGCTTCAGAGGACTCTTAGCAATATGCTTCTCAGTTTGTTAAACCTGTGTTAAATGCAGCAGTCTAACTGCCTTTCTCAGCCCATTAGGAGGCTAGAAGGCTGACAACCAGTGTCGCCTCTCAGTGATGTTTATTTCTTTTTAAACAAATATACAAATGGCTACAACAATTTGAAACTGCTTCTTGTGTGCATAGCCAAGTTCCATCTGCATTGCCAGGCATGGTATCTGCAGGTCTCACCCTCCCTCCTCAGACTGCTGGTACCAAGCACTGGTGTCTCTTGGGAGCTGGCTGTGCTGCTCTCCTCCATCAGCACCGTGGCTGTGCAGCACAAGTCTCACCTCTCATGTGGTCTTACTTGCAAGCAGCTCCAGGGTCTGGTGCAAGGCACTCTCCTCCCATAGAAGAGGGAGAAAGAAAACAAGTCCCTTGACGTCAACCTGCCTGCAGAAATGTTTTCCTACTGAATGAATGTTTTTCTAAATATAAAATACCTGCCATCTGGCTAAATATACCTAAAGAGAAAGAGGTAGTGTATGGCACAGGTAAACCTGCCTGGACCTTCTCTTGTATGTTTGGAAAAAAACAGTCAAGTGGAATATCCTACATACTGGTGCTTTAGCGCTGCTGTACTGGTTTCTCTTGCCCTGAAAGCTTTGTCACCAAACTGATCACCTGGTGTATTTATTGTTGTGTTTTGGCTCAAAGGTCTCTCAGGATCAGTTTGGGTCACTAGCTACAGAAGCAACGTCTGCCAAGGCGGTTATCTGAGTGCTGTGCTGGAAGTAATGTAGCCTAAATGAGGGACTTCACTCCATCCTGATAACTTTGCACCATGTTCACCCTTCTCAACAATCAACTCTTTTTCTTATTTTCAGACATTCCAGGATCAGATATGATTAAAGGCCCGGGCATTCAGTGTGCTATGCACCTCAAAGCATTTGAGGCAAAGGTAGGTCAGGGAAGATGCTGAGGGTATTCTAGCTCAAACAGCTACAGAAACAAAGACGTGTCCCCTCCTGACTGATTGTGAGCCAGGAAAGGAAGAAGTTTGTCCTGGGGGCAGGGTGAGACCTAGATTGCCCAATTCCTGGTTCTTTCCTTTCTATCCTGCACTTTAGTGAAAAGCTGCAACTGTATCCATCCAGGAAACTAAGGCTGATCTCAGAAAGTCAAACTGCTTCCCTCACTGAGGAGGAAAAAACACATCTTGTGAACTCTTTATATATAAAATATTTGCTCACTCTTTCTTAAATAATATCAAGGAAAACTGAGAAACCTCAGCAAAAAATCTGTCCTGCCCTTTCTTTGTCTACATCCACTGTGTTTTTGTTTCTTTCCAAAAACAGTTGGATTTCCGGACAAAGAGAATTGGAGCTTTGCTTTGAGTTTTTTGGCTCTTCTCAGTTCATGTCTCTCTGGCTATTCCTTTATTCAAACAGAGTCTTTTGTATGAAGTATATGAGGTTGAACCAAGGGCAAATATTTTTACAGTCTCATATTCTGAATTGACACCAGCCAACCCACCCTTCTACACTGCTCTAGCAGAATTTAATGTCAAGTTGTTCCCCTTCTTCAAAGGTCTGACTGTGCCCTTCAGCAAAGTCATAGGAGTCCCTTGACTCCATAGAGCCTCTGAACTGTACTGTCAAGAAAAAAGCATTGCCTTGCATTCACTCTGCCCTATCTAGGTCTGGGCTGCACAGCCAAAATCCAGGTGCTTTGTCTGAGTGAGGTGGGTGCTAAGATTTTGAGTTACCTTCTCAGACGAAAGAGAGAGAACAGCAATGAAATCTGGCCCTGTTTGTGAATGGGAAGAAGTAGAGAGTTCGAAAATGAAATAGGATTGAAGGGAAGCTGTTTTTCTAGGGACAGGCTTGAGAGAAGGAAAAACCTAGGAATAACTGGAGGAGAACATTCAAGACCAGCTTTGAAGCTGATAACAGACTGCTCATTATCTTTCGTTATTTCTCTCTACTTCTTTCATCTGTTTGTTGGTTTGTTTTTGTTTTGCTTTGTGTTGGTTTGGTTTTTTTTGGTGGGGGATGTGGGTTCTTTTGTTGTCTGTTTGTTTTACCGTTTTGCCTTTTCTCAATGCCTTCTTCTTTCCACAGATTACTTCCTTGCTTTAAGTTTCAAGCCCTTGGTGTCTGTTAGTTATTTTCTCTTTCAGCTACTTAATTGTTTTCATCCTTTTCTTTCCTCTTTGGCAGAAGGAGGTGACAGGCATGAGAAAGTCTGGATGAAGGAGATAAACCAGCAAGGAAGCCGGTTCCATTCTTTTATGAAGAGACATCCTGAAGTCACTTGTGTAGTGAAACATTCCTGCAATGGCGAGTGCTGTGGATCTGAGGAGACTTGTGGTATGCTGTCGCTGCAATGGAGTATTTTGGAGGGTGGGTTGTTGTTTTTTGGGGGCAGGATGTTTTTCCATTGTTCAGGGATGTTATCCCACCCTCGTCTCGGTGGCACATAAACTGGGATTTGTTAGTAGTACAGGCAGTAGTAAGGCCTACGAGGTGCTGAAGTGCTGGACTTGACACTGGAGGAAGAGAGGGAACCACTATGGCTGCCTCTGGACTCAAAGCAAAAGGCACTTTTCAGTGAAGTCCTTTGGAATTTGAAGCCAGTCACTGCAGTATCCACGTAAGTACTCATCCCCCTGCTTCCTTCTCTGTCTCCATCAGGTTCCATTGATGTGCCTGTTGACCCATCTCTTCCCCCTCATTGCAGTTTGTATTTCAAATGCAGCCTTTGTGCTGCCTGTCTTGTGGAAGCCTGAGTGCCAAGGTAGTTAGGCATGGGTCTGTGGGTCTAGATGCAGTTATGTGTGGGTCTGGCCATCCCCGGAAGATGGTCCTTCTTTAGTGTGATTCCTGTGGGACTTTTTGTCAGAGCTTTATTAATCTTCTGCATTTTGGAAAGTTTCCAGACTCTTTCTGCCCCTTGCAAACTTGTAGGCTAATGTGCATATTGCTTTAATTTGTTCTTCAAATGAAACCCAATTATGCCTGTAGGTGCCTGGCTGTTAAGTCAGTAATTTACTTCGTGGTAGCTTAGCATGTTTTTTAAACGCCTGTTTTGCTATGAGGTTTCTGTTCATTGAAGGAATGTGTAAACCTGTAAAATAGCACTGGAAAGAATTTCTTTGGAAAAAAGAGACCCAATGTGAACCATGTATATATATATATATATATATATTATTTTTTTTTCCCTGTTCACCTGTAGGGCCATAAAAGAGCTAACTAAAGAACTCAAGGTTTGGTGCTGCTTTAACAAGCTTTCTTAACTTGTCAACTCTAACATAGTTGGTCTCGGTACAGATTGAGAGTGAAAGAGAAGGGGCAGAGGCTGTGATGCAGGCTTTCTGTATTTTCAAAATGGTATCAGCATAGATTGTGAGGGGTGGGATGAGATGAGTTTCAAGTGTCAAAGCACTTCTAATCTCAAAACATCTCCAGCCCTGCTGGAGGACCTAGAATCTCTCTCCTACGAGCAACCTTATCTTTTAAAGGCTTATTAGTGAAATTGCATTTTTCAGTGTCCTTTGCCCCTCCCTTGCCTTTGATTTGAACTGTCCTTGCTCACATAAAGCAGATCTTCTGGTGGAGGTAGTATGTACTTCCTCAGGGAATTTTCACGGCCTGTTTTGCCATGGCGATAGAGCCTTGCTGCACAGGTTGGACCTTCTTGTTCTGGATGAACAGAGCAGCCTCACTTACATCAGTGATGCGGTGCTGGTTTGTGCCTTGGGCGAAAACCAAGATAGGGAAAAAGTGGGAGCGGTGGTCCAAAGAAAGGAGTTGAGATGAGAGGTGCCTGGGAAACCGTGTGTTTCATTCTGCTCCGTGCCAGTGGTGCTCTGGAACCCTTGGCAGAGCTGCAAGGAGTAAGTGCACTTGGAAGAATCAGAGCAGCAGCTGCTGGCAGCTGCACCAGCAGTTGTGCTGAAGTGGAGGAAGCAGTCCTGCACAGCCTGTGAGGACTGCATGAGCAGTAGTAGGTTTATGCTGCAGCAGCCAAAACTTAGTTTAAACAAACGAAAAGCTGTCTAACCTCAAAGCTGCAGGCATTCATCAGCCTCCACAGAGGCAATGTGTCCTGGGGCCAACTAGGACTTTTTCTTGAGGATTTATCCCGGCAGGAGCCTTTGGTTCCCAAGTGGGTTAAATCTCCAGGCAGTCTCCTGCACAAAGCTTCACAGACCTGAAAGGATCTGCTTCTGAGGCTATTTGAAGCAGGACCGAGGGTCTTTATTCTGAATACCCAGCATGGATACAGCAGTACCAGTCTTTTTATAGCAGCTAAATTGCAGTCCTTTCTAACTCATGTGTTTTCACTTGAGTCTCTGGGGACTTGTGATCCCCCAGTGCAATAACTCTCCCTCTCATTCAGCTCTCATCTGCATGCGCATCTTTAAAACAGGAAAACAAAGTATTTCAAAGCTTTCTCTGTGTTAGGACTGTTTGGATGGTGTGGCTTAAACTGGTTTGCTGTATTCCATGTTATTCTGTTCGTTAATAAATGGTGTTTACTTCACTGGCAGTATTCCCTTCTTTGCTGGCTACCCTCTTACACAGTAATCAATGACACTTAATAGGAGGTTCAACAAATCTGATAGGAGCAGGCATGTCTCAGATGGGATGAAATGTGAAGAGAATCAAAGGACGTTGGTGCTTTGCTGGGAACAGGACAGGGCCACCTCTAGATAATGGGATGTTCTTTATGGCTTTCTAAGAAACAAGGCTACATTCTCAGCCCTGACATCTTAGTAGCCTCAGGCTTTTGGAAAGCTCCATTTCATTTAGATTCTGGCATTTACTTTTGTTTGCATGGACTGTAAAGATCTTTTTATTCTGATTCTCAAGAGCTGTTTACCATTCAGCACATGTGGTCTGCATTCTCACACTAAAATCTTTTGAGAACTTGGCGCAACCCTTTTTAGTTCTCTGATCAATGCTGGCTAAGGAACAATGGGAAAAGCCCATGAAAGTCTGTTGCTCAAAATGTGCTGCCCCTATTCTCATTAACTAGCAACCTCAGCTGAGGTAGGGGTTGCTGGCTTGGCTTTTTCAGTGGTGCTGGCACTGATCAGGAGTCGCTGTGCTGAACTGGAAGGAGGTGTGTCGATGTAAAACCAGAGGACAACTTCACCAGCTGCTTGTGTGTCTGCGCTGAGAGCAGAGCTTTGCCGTCTGCCTCCATTTACAGTTGAGCACTTCTGCGTGCTGTTGGTGCTTTCATCTGATCAATTACATGGGCAGCTGCCCTCGAATGATGCACGAGGCTGTCACCAAGGCCTGTATTCTGTAGGATCCAACCTGAGCATAAATTGGACTGAGTTTAGCTGAAATCTTTTCTGCATGAAGACCAGAGTCTGGACCTTGGAGTAGCTTTCCTCAGGGCTCTTCACACTCAGGGTATCCGAGATTAGGTTTCAATCTCTTTGCATAGTTGAGTGTAAGAACATTAATCCAATGGGAGTAAAATATTGCCTTCCAACAGCAATTCTAGATTAGCAGCCTGGAAACTTGTTAGTCACAGAAGTAACGCCTCATTGCTGAGCATTCCACTTCAAATGGCTAGGAGAGGTGTTTGTGAAAGCAGGGAGGTAATTGGCCACACTGGTTTTTGAAGAGAAAGAAGACAAGGGGAAAGGAGTGAAAGATTTGCAGTGACTGCTGAGAGTGCAATAGCAACAGAGTCCTAAGGGACCATTTTGCTTGTGCCTTGGATCAGTGTGTGCTACAGAAGCAACTGTTGTCTGAGTGTGTAAAATGCGATAGTCTTTGAGCTGACACGCTGCAGTGGGAAGGTGCTGTACTGTAGGGCTGAATCCATGTATGCACCAAGGATGGGTGTCTTCTGTTTGTCTTTTAGCAATAAAATCCCCGTAGCAGCACCAGCACATCTACATGAGGCTTTGGAATCCAGATCTCTCTACTCTGAACTGCAGGATTTGAGGGTCAGATGTGTAGAGCTTGTCACCTTCTCTATTTAGGTCTTCAGTTTTTGAGATCTGCAAATTTGAGTGGAGAAGCAAGAGTTAGATCTGTTAGTGGCAATAGGCAGTGGCCAATTTATAAAGTTATCCTTACATGAAGGCTCATATATCCCCTTCTGTGAGGACTGCTCATAACTGGGATTTTGTGTTCATTCAGCACTGCCCTGGGAGGACCAAGCTGCTGGAGGAATGGAGGGCTTGGAGTCCTCACTGTGCCCTGAGCTCTAAAATCAGAGAACATAAAACCATCCCCAGCCAAATGGCTTCCAGTTGCAAGAACACTGCACTGAAGCACAGTCATAAAGAAACTAGATGGCATTTAATTGCACTGATGCTTTTGTGTGGGTTAGAGGCCGTAGCTCAGTGAAGCACCTGCCTGAAATTAAGTACAAGACTACCTTTAATTCCTGCTTTTCTTTACCGAATTGGCATTAAAAAAGTCTGGTTCTCTTCCCATTGTTGATTGCACAAATCTAAATAAGTGTCCACTGTGCTTGCTTGCTGCTCTTTGCTTGCGCCTCTCAGACTCTGTGCTTAAAGAGAAAAAACAAAAACTGAAGGGTGTGAGACTTGAGGGGGATGGAGAGGGAAAAGCCTGTCACTTCCTCAGGAAACACCTATAACAACAGTGCTTGGAAAAAGTATTTCAGAAAGCCTCCCTGTTTTGTTTCTGGCTTTTTTCTTTGAAAGCCACTGCTCCAACTCCTCTGCTTTCTCATTTTATTTATTTGTTTTTTGAGACGTGGTCCCATTTTTTTTTAATTTTTGAGTTAAATGAGCAATAAGTTGTATTCAGATGTTGACACAAATTTATGTGTACACCTGCTGAGTGCCTCATAAAGAATGAAAATGCTTCCAGTTAAGAAACGGCAAGTAAACTAAAATACTGCAATTATGTTCACTAACAAGAAATTCAAGCAGCTAAATTATGTATGTCTTTATGAAATCACACAGGACTTCTGAATGACCTTTTTCATTTGATGGTGCTTGATAAAAACAATAATGATTTCAGTTCTTACTCAATGATCTGATATCTTCAAGACTTATCAGTCAAAGTTTATACTTAAGGGAGCTTTCAAATCAAAGGGAGAGGAATTGGGTGGCTGCACATCAGTGTGAGTTCTTATGTCCCCAGAGCTGACTGTGTGGGGTGTGTAACTGTTGGACTACTGATGCCTCCTTGAATTCTTAATTTACAAAATTATCACTCAAAGCAGAACGGATGTGCAAAGCAGCTAAAGAGCAGAATGGAGAAGGCCAGTTTCTTAATGTAAGCATTGATTCCTTTCTAGTTGTAGACATCTTCTGAAAAGTTCTTCAGATGGCTTTCGAGAAATGGTGTTTCAGAGAAAAGAAGTTAATCATGATGGTCTGGGCAGCTGCTCCTGGAATTTGACTGTGTCTTTGAAAGTGTAATGCCAAGCAAAGATGAGCTTTGGAATGCTAAAAACAGAACAGTTAGTGTGGAGCCAGAGCAGCAGTGAGATGGGTCCCAGTGAGCTGGAAAAACGCAAAGGCATCTGAATTCTCCTTGGGTGTGTTGCAGGACATGGTAATAACAGCCTAATGGAGACTGTCATCCACAGTTCCCACAATATCAGGAGCAAACTGAGGGTCTGCTCGAAGAGGTAGCTTAGTCTCTCATTTGCTGTGTCCAGGTACAAAGCCTTCTAACACTGTAGATTGTTTTCATTATATGCTCTGCTTTCATTCTCAATGTGGTCTTTCAGAGCTCTCAGGAGATGTTTTTTCTTGGACTAATGCAGTCTTCCCAGTTTTAATGTTGTCTGACTTACCAAAATTGTTGGTGTTTTTAATCAAGCAGTCCACTTTGGACTTGTACTGCACAGTGTAAATATGGAGCTGCTTTTCAACAAGACCAGACTGAGTTCAGAGCTGTGACATGTCTGTGAACAGCATGCTGGTTTTTAATGGTTTTCCAGTTAAAAGTAAAAAAAAAAATCACAGCAAAGGGTGAAATTAATCTCCTTACCGTGGGGTGAATGGGAAGCAGAGAGGTAGTCTTGAATTTCAGGCATGAGGTTTGGGTGTCTTTGAACTGAAACTCTGGGCCAAGAACAATATCTCAGTAACAGGATATGTGATGTGAATTTTACAGCCTATAACTGCTTCCCAGTTAGGACAGATACTGATAAACTATATCCATGAGTGCACTGTAAACTCCAAAGACATTTTTGGTAACGTCTCTGTGGTCCCTTTGAAATGCAATGAATATCACTTGGCTCATTTGCAATCTATTAGTGCCTGGGGAGTCTGGGAATTCATGGCTTTTGGTTAATGTGTATAAACACAGGGGGAAAAAACACAGGGTTTTGGTCGTGAGGGTGACACAGACTGTAGTGGCATAACATGCAAGTGTCTTTGTGGCAGTGAATCTTGGGTGCTCTGCGTAGTGAAATGCTATGGAACTGCAAGGCTGGAATCTGAAGGACAACTGTCTAAGCAGTGAAGGGTCAGGGGCTGGTCTGCTGTCACTCTGAGCAGTTTTCCTAAAGAGGACCTCAGTACTGAGGGCAGCAAGAGTTCATGGCTGGAATTCATACTCGGCCAACATTTCTATGCTGAGCAAGCCTGGTCTATCAAAAGGCTGTTTGACCAGCCTGTGTCCTTCTGCTCCTCTCTCCATCAGGGAACTTGCTTGTACAGCAGTTAATGGGGATGCTGGGACAGAGCCTTGCTTGTTCAAATTTCAAAGAGCATTGCAAGGAATGTGAGAGTGAATGGACACGTTAATCAAAGAAGTCTCATATTTGGGAGTTTGATTTATACCTGAGCACATGATGCCGATCATATAGGCTGGTGGTTTGACACCAGGTTATAAAACCCCTCACAGAGCTCTTGCCCTCCACCCCTTCCAGACACACCAGGCTGGAAGCAGCTCGTATCTGTGTCCCACATGCCTCACTTGAGGGTTGCTCTCAGCCTGTTAATAGGCAGTTGTGAACTCAGAGCCACTCCGCGTCTTCTTTCTGTCCCCTCCAGCCCAAATCTGTTCACTTTACAACACATGAAAGAGACCTCTATAGGATCAGACCATGTTACACCCAGAACAGACTGCAGTTCCTAAATCAAAGTCACGCTCAAACTTTTTTTGCTTTTCTGCCACATCTATAAGCTCTAGCTGGGATCTAGAAAGCTAAACTAAGATTTTTGTTGTCACTAGTGCCTTTGTTGAAGGTCTGGATTTCACGTGGGAAATCCTGTGCTATAATTACTTGCAGAATGTATCCTTCATGCTGGGAAACAGATAAGTAGCACGATGTTTCACGATGCTGTAGCCTGCCCTCAGTCTGAAGCTCATGGCATGTCTAACATGACAAGGAATGGCCACCAGATTGCCTGCAGTGTGCTTGTGGCACTGTTGTGGTGATTAGGAGCCAACCTTGAATTCTGAGCTCCCATTACCAAACCAGTTCATTCATGAGGCTTCAGAAATGCTGGTAACTTTGATCATTTCAAGTCCTAGCATATAAATGGGGGTGCCAAGCTCAGACTTCAAAGTCTATCGGTTCCCAGATCCATAAAAGGATCAACAGTGTCATCGAGCAGAAGGTCTGACAGAGGACGGAGGGGGGAAGCACATTCCTTTCTTCCCCAGAACTCAAAACTCCTGGGCCGTGCCTGGAGGAGGCTGAATGCTTTGGTGTGATTGCTTCTGGTCTTTTCTTTCCTTCTTCACGTTGTAAATTATTTAGGTGACAGCATCAAGATCAGAGAGAAGCACAAGAAAAAATCTCAAGTAAATGCTTTATACTCCTTGGGATCATCTGTCCAAAGAGCTCTGCTTGCTTTGTGGGTATGGGTTGTATTCAGCCACAAAACATCGCTGTAATAGCTTACAGCTGGGGAAACTGAGGCATGAGGCTGTTAAAACGTGACTTGGCTAAAACATCTGCAAAGTGTCTGCCAAACTGGGAGGAGCGTGTTGTCCCCTGACAGCTCCCCTGCATCTGCAGGAGCACGCTTCCTCCCTCCAGCAGCTTGCCAAAGGCTGCATAAGGAATCCCCTGCTCCTACACGTCTTGCCTTTACTTTATTACATGGCAACTCTGCTTCCATGGCAGCTTGCTGAAAGGCCCAGCAGACCTGCTGCACAGCAACACCCAGCCTGCTGGCCAGTTCCTCAAGTCCCACATCTCCAGTATATTACATATACCATCAGCTCTCTCTGCACTCCAACTCTGAAGCATTATCAGCTTTTTTTTGCAAGCCTTGGCCAGCATACAGTCATTTTGTGGGAATTCTGATCCACCTAAAACTCTCCAAATGATGGTTCTCTCACTCGTTTTTTCTCTTTAGAATAAGATATGGGATTTTTAGAGGTGCTCTCAGGAGCTGCTTTCTGCTGGGCTTGATGCTGTACTATTCCTTTTCTGAGTCAACACACAGCGTTGTGTCAGCCTCCCTCTGCATGCTTCCATGCGCTGCTTGATTATCTAGCCAGCTGAATGGGGACATTGTCTTGTTTTGTTTCTCTGCATGTGCGGAGTAACACAGTAGGTTTACCCTACCATGAAGTTCAAGGTTGCTATAAATACTTTCTGCCTTGTCATGAGAGTTATGCATTTGTTATAGTTCCCTTCCTTGTCAACAGCCTTTCTCAAAGTTGGCTACAGCAAAAGCTCTGGGATGCACACAGCTCGCCCAGAGCACCTGATCCACCACGACTGCAGCTCCCTGAGTGGCACAGAGATGTCTGGGCTCCTGAAAAGCCATACCTGCTCCAACCATCCAGTTTTAGTTGTGTACTTTAATAGCACAGTCTGTAGCCTGTTCGGTGGTGCTCTTCTGCTTGAATTGATTTTCTAGTATCCTACTTCTGCAATTTCTTTCTCCTTCAGCTAGGAAAAAAATAAGGGGAAAATTATTTTTAATTGCAGAATAGGAACAGGAGATTTTCCAGTGTGAGTTCAGCTGCACAAAACCCCTTCAGGAAATACATGAGGGTATGCCTCTCTTCTTGGCCTCCATCTCCTAGTCCTGCTTTAAATCAGTGATATGCAGTCACCCTAGGGCTGGAACATGGTATCCACTGAGCAGCATGTGATAAAACCACCTGTCTGGTTTTAAGGGCAGAGCAGCAAATGATTTTGTTCCTCTTGGAAGTTACGGAGAGTATGGGGAAGCAGTTTGTAGCTGGCCCAGAGGGAAGTGCCTGGCCATGGCTCTTAGCTCAGACAAAGATTGCTTGTGCTGAGAAAGGTGATTATAGGTGAACTGAGGTTTCTCACAGCCCCAAGCCAGTAGGTAACCCTTGTCTGGAGTCTGGTTGTTGTTGGCTCTGGGCAGGCTGTTGGGTGCTGGAGGAGGTAGGTGTCCAGTGAGAGGTGATGATGTTTGTGCTGTTGGCAGCAGGCAATCTGCCCAGCATGCTTGTCCACCAGAAGGGTTTCTGTATTCCTGAGTGGGATACAAACCTTTCATTAGGAGCCAAGACAGACTTACCTGCAAATTCAGCCTCCAGCACTGTAAGGGCAAAGATCTCAAAGTTCACCCCTATCATTAGAGAAGCAGGAGCGGTAGTTATGGCTAGGACAACAAAATTAGGCTTTTGGGGCCTGCCACTGGATATTTTCTGGCTTGGCCAAATCACATTTATCTTTACAAAGTATCCCCATTTCCTCACCTCTAAAATAAGAATGACTCCTTCCCCACAGCTACTGAAGAAAAACTTGATAGGTATTGGCTTAGATTGCGCAAAACTTAAGTTTTCCCTCCTAGAAGCAACTGCTGGCACCCCACGTGTTGCAGGGCTTTCACCTCTAGCACTGTGTGCCTGCAATGCCTTAAGTTTTGAATTCTTATAATCAGAGAGTGCCTCGATTTGCTGACCACGTTACAGCCTCAGTGATGGCTTTACTTCTCTAAAGAGATGTTGCAGGCTGGAAATAAAGTCTCTCCCAAAATACAGAAAGATAACTTCTAAGAGGTAGATTTGTATTGAGACTTGAACAAACAGATTTTAGTTTCCATATGAGTCTGTTCCTTTCTATTTCTTCTGCAGTCTGAAATGTCACCAAACTTGTCTTGTTATACTCCTATAGGCCTATAACCCCATCTTTGGGGTCTTCACTCTGCTTTCTGTGGGCTGCTGGCATCACTGCTAAGATCAGCCAGGGCGCCTCTTCGAACAGCCATATCTGCAGTCAGGCTGAGGGGAATGCAGAAACAAACTGGGGAAATGGCTTTCCTCCCTCCTTGGGGTATAAAACGTTCTCTTCTTTCAAGTTAATTTGTTCTGTGAAAGTTCCCCTTGAAATCATTTTCCAGCAACTCTGAAAGATCAAATAGATTATATTGAAAGCTACTGTAGGATGGAGTGCCCATTTGGATTTAATAAATGCTGGTTTATGGAGCTAGCCTCATTATTTCTTTGGGATAAACCTATAGAGAATGGAGAGGAGGAAAGATTTTTATGTTTCTGAAAAATTTATCCCACGAACAGTAAAAACATACCATAGAAATATACCAGCCACAAAAATGACATCTTAAACACAGTATTTATGACTTTCTATATTTGTTTTGCATAAACTTTTCTGGTTTCTATTACTAAGATTGATTTATAGAGTTTATTTGGAATAAATGTAATGCATATTTAAAACAAACAAAGCCCCGATCTGCTAAGCACCCAGGAGCTGTAAAAGCTCTGCACAGTTCAAACTGGGACCCTCTGAGTCCTTTTTATTGGAATACCTTTTTCCATTTAAAAAAAAAAATACAGGAAAATGGTATGAAAGGAGATGAAGAAAAGCAGTTTGGGAAAATGCATCTAGCCAGTGTTTGGGTAGAATTGGACTGAGCTCTTTATTCGGCGTCATGTTCTGTTCCTTAATGAAACGTTCTTTATCCAAATGGAAATTTTACCACGAATATCCCTCTGCCCTGATTTGTCTGGGAGGTGTGGGGAGCTGAAGGCTTGGAGGGAATTGAAAATTTCTCAGAAAGTGTTTTGGTTTTACTGAAATTCACGTAACTTTGGAAGACACACCGAACTAGAAACTTGTTAGTAATTTTTCCATGGGAGCATTCATTTCAGCCTTCAGAAGTTATGGAAAGCAAACAAGAACCTGAAGCAATTTGCCTATAAGCCATCGGTGATTGATTTGTAAGTGAGCTAATTGCGTGTTTTAGCGAGTGGGGGGAGAAACAGTAAAACAAGGGTTGTATTTGTTGATTTATTTTCAAAATACATAAGTTGCCTTTATCTCCTCCTTCTTCCTGTTCCCCTAACAGGCTTGGCATCTGCCCTGTTCTTTCCTATAACTGAGTGCATTCTTAGTGCATTTCTAGATTAGCTAAAATAGTACTTTTTCTGTATATCTTAGGTGGGTTTGCAAGTCATCACAGCATAAAGTCTCTCTCAGAATCCCAACTGATGTTCTCATGTGCCAACAGCAAAGCACCTGGGTCTTGAATATCCAAATTCAGCGGCATTGGGTGAAGAAAATTTAGGATCATCCTGAGTTTGTTATTAAAAATATGCTGGCAGATTAAAACTGAAGCTAATCAGCTTTTAAGTAACTTAAAATTATAATTTCAGCTACGTTTGCTGAAAACATGCCTGCTGCCACAGAGTCTAAGTTGATGCAGACAGGAAGGCTGCACGCTTGTGTTCTGTTGACAGCTAACCAGTGGGTTGTATTCCTGCCTTTGGAGTTGTTATTCTACACCTCTGAGATGGCAGTAAATGGCAGAAAAATGGGGTATTCTTAGTCCAGCCTAAGATAGCACACTGGCCTTGGTATTGTCATAGGCCTATCTGGATTAAACCACACTGCTTTGGAAGCCAGGGTACACTGAAGGGCGTACTCACATGCTGCTGGTCTCATAGACCATGTTTGGTGAATTGTCTGCTTGTGCTTGTTGGGCTGCTGTTAAGCTTAAACCATCCCATGTGACTGCAGTGTCTTGTCTGTGACACCTCCCAGCAGCTCCGCATTTCTTGGGCACAGACAGCACTGAGAGTCCTGATGCAAAGTGTGCCTCCCACCTTGCCAAGCAAGAACGCTTCTGCTGAAATAAATGATTGCCCATAATGAGCACTATTTGACAGAGAAATAATTGGCTGTCACACATAAGTACTGATGTAACTGGATTTAAAAAGCGTCTTTTTCAAGTTGGCTGAGCGCAGAGCCATGGGGGACAGGGCCCTGGAGAGCAGCACTGTGAAACACGAGTCATCTCCTATGGCCTTTGTGCACAAAGAACTTTTACCTCCTGCTACCGGTTGCTAAAAGGACATGCATGTACTTCTAGTAAGGCCTTCTGCTCTTCTGTAATTGTCTGGTGCTGCACTCAACAGGAGTTAACTTCAGCATCAACAAGGATAGCAAAGGCTGGGACCATTGTCCTCCTCAGTCAACATGGCTGCAGCAAAAATATGGCCACTGTGTGGGGAAAATGGATCCCTTGAGGAGGGACAGAGTCACTTGTTTGTGTAGGCACCAACTAGCAAGACAGCAGGTCTGGTTTGAATTTGGGAAGGAATAAACAACAATTGGGTGACTGCAAGCAGGTTCACCACACAATACAGTAAATTCCATTCCTTTTATTTTTCTCCTTTTGCTTCTCCATATTTCCCAGCCCTTTTCACAGATCATCTTTTTCCCCCTTCCTATTCAGAGGCTCTACACTTCCTCACATTGCCCTGGTATCTTTCAGGCAAACACAGAAAATGGAGCTGTTGAAAGAAAAACCCCAAAATGCAAACAAAAATGTCTTCAGATTAGGCAGATGATACCAAATCTCACCTGTCTGCTGGTGAACACATGAACAGCAGATGTGCCCTCTGGCACCAGTGAGTTATTTAGAGAACTGTGAACTAAAAGGCATCAAATGGCCCTTGTGGGGCTCTGCAGCAAAGCTATGTCTGCCAAGGACAGAATGGCTATGATTAGTAGCAATGATCATGTGCATTTGGTCCAAGCAACCGTGCTACACTGTGCCCTGATAGCAGGGAGAGAGGCTAGGAAAAAAACATGTAAAGCTTCACTAATAAAACTGATGGTTGTAAGGGTCCCACAGCAATAGAATGGGTAGGGTTCCCAGAAAAGAATTTGTTGGGGCTCAAGAGATTGCTTGAGGCAAAACTCAGGAGACTGGATGCCTACTGCCTTCACCAGCTGCTGGTTATCCCCTAGAAACTTGTCTTGTTCTCCTGGATAGAAATAACTGTGATGTACTGTAGCATGTGCCTTGTTTGTGATGGCTCCCATCCAAAGCCTACTGATATCAGAGGAATGCTTTGCAGAAACTCAGAAGGATTTCAGATCAGACCTCAACCTTTGCAGCTACTTTTATACTGCTTTCCTGCCAGGACTCGCTGACCAGCCACCCAATGTAAGAAAATCTGCATGAAGTGTCAGTCAGGGTTCAGTTCCAGTGACAGCTAAATATGCCTCTCTGGAGATGAATGAGAGCCGGTGGGCCTGAAATGCAAACAGCCTCAAACAAAGCTAGCCAGTGTCCACACCAGCTAGTTTTTAAATCACATCGTAGCCTTCGACCATTAACACTTCAAACACCATCCAACTCTTTGAAAACTCAGCTCGTTTATTAACGTTCCTATTAATGTCCCATCCATATTCTCTTCACAGGTTTGCATCCTGGACTGGTCAAAATGCATCTGCTCTATCCTGCATGGGCAAGGGTAAGGAGTAGCCCTGAGATACTTTAGAAGAGACAGCACGATCTGGTGATGGGATGCAGAGGTCTGAAGTCTTCCTTTGTCTGTCAAGCATGTGCTCTTCAGGTTTGGGTAAGTCATGGTTCCTTCCTCTCTACTTTCAGGTTGAGTCATTGCTCTGAGGCCCCAAGTTGGCTGCAGATGCCTCTGGCGTGGTATAGTTCTGGGAAGAGCAAAGAGTTTTAAAGCTCAGTGCTCTGCTGCTGAGTGCCATATACAGGCACATGCCTGGAGCAGTGCCTATGGGTCTAAACTTCATGCCAGACTTATCCAGGTAGCATGACACAATGAAAGAGACACAGTTTCGAGCAGATACTTTCAAATCTCAACATCAAGAGCAGGACACTCTCAAGTGATAGCCCAAACTTGGCAAAGATCTACCTAGAGAAATAGTGCTTTTGAGATTAGATATCTATTGTACTGGTTCACTCCTGGCTGAGGGTCTCCCCACCAGTTTGTGCCACTCTCCTACTCTGTGGAGAGAAAGAAACAAGCCAGTGAAGGTCTTAGAACTGCCATGATCTGAGGAACTGCCCTGGCTGACAAGAAACGTTCTCCATGCAGAGTGGTACAGAGGCCTTTCCAAAAGGCTCTGGGTTCTCTGTATATCACAGCATGCACACCTATGTTTTCTGGGGCTCCCCACACAACAACTGACTTGTACACTCCCCTTGCTGGGTTTGGAGCTCTTCTGCTTTCTGGATATAAAAATGTTCTTCAGAGCAAAAGAACTTAACTGTGTTGTTTTTTTTCCTGCTCTGTGGACAGACACAGCGCAAGCAGAGCGAGCATGAATTGCACCACACTTGCTGCTCACCAGCTGGCCAGGGGAAAACAGTGCTTGCTTCTGTCTGGGCTTTGGGGCTGGAAAGGTGAGGCCAGCAACAGGAGTCAAGACAAATAGGAGCCTGTTTTTGATTTGTCATCTGACCCCTGCCAGTTCAGAGCACCCTGTCTGTAATCGTGACCTAAATTAAGCCCAAATGCCATCAGCAAGACTTTCTCTCACAATGCAAGTGTTTCCAGGTACCTAGCCAAAGATTTATAATCCACCTCTAATTACATTCTTGTTTGCGTCTGCTGTCATGCTGGCTTGGTCTTTCTGTGGTTCGTTAAGTCAAAGAGCGTGCCTGGCCCTTTGTGCTCCCAGCCTGTGTTCACAGACAGCAAGGGACGCCCATGGCTGACAGTTTAGCTGCTGGAAGAAACCTGCTGTGCTGGGCTGTGTGTCTTTAGTAGCCCAAATATCATGGGAAACATTTTGGCTTATTAAATCCTTGACTGCACAGTCTGCTGTCCACGGTGGGTTCATTTGATAGAAATAGCTCTGGCAGCAGCCCAAGAGCAAGAAAGCTGCTTTTCTCTTAAATGTGAAAGGAGACAAAGTCTTGGTGTTCCCTGCCCAGCCAGCTCTTGCCTTTTGGATGGCAGATGACCAGCATCTTTCCCAAGCTGTGTTTTTGCTGTGAAGCTGAAGATTTAGATCCTTAGAAAGGCAATCTGTATTTGATTACGAGTAATTAGCAGAGATTCTCCGGTCAGGGTGCTGGAAGGACCAAGATGGAATAACATGCCTTGTGACACCGCACGTGGTTACAGCAGTAATTATTACAGGCCTTGCCCTGCTAGGGAGCATGCTGGGCAAGGAAAGTTTCTATTCTGAATTACAAAGGCTCTCTGCTCCCCAGAAATACGGGAACAGTTTCTGAAGAAACCTAGCTGGGTATATGGAAAACCAAACATAATCTGTACTATTTCCTGCCCCTTCTTTGTCTGCCGTATTTTCCCTCTCAGTGCCAGTAGTTCAAGTCTGTGTGCTATGATTGTGATGCTGGGGCAGAAAAGCCAGGCAAATATTTCATATGCACACATGTGCACGTGCACTGAGCAAACCAGACATCCGGTATTTAGAAATAAACAGTGTAAAGAGATTTGGAAAAGCCAGCGTTCATGCCAAGATGTTTAAGAGGCATCTTGATTCAAGTAAAAGCCTCAACTCATTTCTATCTTTATTTTTTTCACTGTTGAGTTAGTCACTTCAAATCAAAACGGATCATTTCTGTTTCCAGTTCATCAAAACAAAGTGCTTTGTCTTCTACTTAGATTATAAGGTGCTAATTGCATCCAAATATTTTCTGTCAATAAACAAGCATTTTACTGATATCAGAATGTTTTGTAAAAGAAGTTCTACCTTGGAAACTCTTCATCTTTAACTATGAGGTGCAATTGCTGAGGAAGAAAGACTCCTCCCTGCGACCCAGTGCCTGGGCTGGTGGTGTTGGAGAGACCATTCAAGAAACGTGTCTGATTCCACTGCTGTCTCCTGTCTGCATCACTCAGAGAGCTAAAATCTACAGATGCTGTAGTCTGTAAAGTGGAAACTGCTGGTCTGCAGTTCAGTAAATTTGAATTCAGTTAAGTTTTTCTCACTGATTTTCTTTGGATTCAGCAGTCATTAAAGGTGATGAGAATCTTGAATGAGATCCAGTTAGCTATCACTAAACATAGGAGTACAAAACTGATGAAATTATTTCTTCTTAGAAGTAAAGGAAACCATAGTTATGTAGTGCATCTCTCCTGAAATGTATGCTTGGTTGTGGGATTGTGGTTTGTCTTTGGTCATGCGGTGTATTTTTGAAGGGGAATTTGGACCAGTGGTACATACATTGCCCCGTGTGCATTCTAGTTTTATGTCTAGTGGATTTGAGTAAACATGACAGATTGGAACCAGGCAGGTTGGCCGTACTTTTACCTGCTAGTCTGAAAGAGTGGAGGCTGGGTGATGACCAGACATAACACGTTCTGCTGATCTGACTGTGCTTTTCAAGAAGGGAGCAGTTGCTTCAAAATCTGCTCTCCTAGTAGTCAGGACATCAGGAAGCTAACTTCTAGCTCGGATCAGTTTGTGTCACCCATTCTCACTCTGCACACCCTGCAAACAGCTCACTGCTGATCAGGACCACATAGTCCAAGATGGCACTTCTTTTTTTTCCTTTTGCCATGCAGAGATCTCCTGCCCTCTTCATCCTCCCTCTAAGCCCCCATGCTGCTGGTGGGACTGTTCTGGGATGCAAATATTGTTGTTTCTGGGAACCTGACACCTGTTTTGTTGTTTGTTTTTTAAGGAGAAGTTGAAGGGTAATCCTAGGACCCTCCAGTGGCCAAACATGGGGTTTTCATTGCAATCAGGGTAGGTCTCTAAGAATCCTCTACCTGCAGGAGACTGGGGGGACATCATGGCAGCATCCTTGTTTGTTTTTTGTCTTGGCACTCCTTCATAAAGATTCAGGCACCTCACTGTCCTGGAAATCTCATACAATGCCAGACCCTGGAGGGAGAAGTTCTCTAATACCATGTTCCACAGTGCTGTTTGCACAGCTGCAAATGGCACATACAGAGCAGATGGCTTGCTGCTTATAGAGCAACATTAATTTTATTGATTGGCACACGATACACTGGGAAACATCTCCAAAAAAAAAGAGTAACGTAGGAGAGAAGCATGAAGTGAAAGCTGTATGAGTCCTGGATTTGTACATTTGTTGCATGCAGAATGTTGTACTGAAGGAGATGATGCTCATGTCTTCACTTCCCTGCATGCTTTGAAGATATCTGAGCTGAATCCTGCCGCACAGGACTTTTCATCCTGAAAGCTTGGGCTCTTCTGTGGTTCTGCTGGCAGTTATTAAAACACAAAACCCTTTCTTGCCTACAAATCTGTGTGCTTGATCTTCCCAGCCCAAATCCTACAAGTAACATGCACTTGTCCCCAGGGCAGCTTGCTCAAATAACCACAGCTCTGCCGGAAAAAGGGCTGCTTGAGCCTCAGGGAATTAGGAGGAGAGGTTGAATTATTCCCAGCATCCAAAGACCAAGAGGTTCCTTCTTCTTCAGCAAATGTTTTCAGTTCCCACTTGGTGAATTATTGCTACGGATTTTTTTTTCCCTTCAGTGTTTCCATGAAAGTGGTCGAGGC